>NW_027251590.1:1144492-1358833 GCF_044704955.1 Pristiophorus japonicus | reverse complement strand
GCTTGCATATTGCACCGTTTTTTGCTTCCTTGTTTTCAAAAATACTTGACAATGGGCCAGATTTAGCAGTCAGCACTTGCACCTGCCCACACACTTTCTGTGGGGATTTGCACTGGAGCTTGTGGTGATTAAAAAGCCACTTTGGTGCAGAGTCCTCTACAGGGGATCTGGGACCTGTGTGAACAGGGAAAGCAAACGGTGTGTCTCCTTAACCAATCCGATTGAAGAATTGTTACTGAGTAGCGCAGGAAAAAAAACATTGGCAGAAGGGTCGAGAACCAGAGGACACAGAGTTAAGGGGCTTGGCAAAAAAAACAAAGGCAGCATAAGAAAAACCGTGTTTACACAGCGAGTGGTTAGTATCTGGAATTCACGGTCTGAGAGGGTGGTGGAGGCAGACTCGATCACTGTTTTCAAAAGGGAGTTGGATAAGTACCTGATTGATTTTTTTTTTGCAGGGCTACGGGGAAAGGGTGGGGGTGGGACTAGCTGAGGTGCTCTTGCAGAGAGCCGGGTACGGCGCAAAGGGCCAAATGGCCTTCCGTGCTGTAACCATTCAATGATTGTATGATTCTAAGTGGAGTTGAGATCAAAGATAGGCCGTGATCTTATTGAATGATGGAGCAGGCTCGAGGGGCTGTATGACCTAATTTTTATGTTCTTAAAATTTATTTAATATTTATGCAGAATATTAATCTCCAGCCTAGGTATATGGGTTATTAAGATCAGCAGAAATGAACCATAACTGCTAGAATGCACATGGTTCAGTCCTCACAAAAAATCATGTCCTATTCACTCGAAAGGGCACAGAGGAGATTTACGAGGATGTTGCCAGGACTGGAAAACTTTAGCTATGAGGAAAGATTGGATAGGCAGGGGTTGTTTTCCTTGAAACAGAGGAGGTTGAGGGGAGATTTAATTGAGGTGTATGAAATTATGAGGGGCTTGGATAGAGTGGATAGGAAGGACCCACTTCTCAGCAGAGGGGTCAATAACCAGGGGGCACAGATTTAAAGTAGTTGGTAGAAGGATTAGAGGGGAGATGAAGCAACCTTTCTTCACCCAGAGTGTGGTGGGAGTCTGGAACTCGCTGCCTGAAAGGGTGATAGAGGCAGAAATCTTCATCACATTTAAAAGGTACTTGGATGTGCACTTAAAGAGCCGTAACCTACAGGGCTACGGATCTAGTGCTGGAAGGTGGGATTGGTCTGGGTAACTCTGTCGACTGGCACAGACACAATGGGTCGAATGGCTTCCTTCTCATTCTATGATATGGTCTTTCAATGGCGGGGCTTTTACCCAGCATTCCCCGTGGGGGAGAATGTGCCACACCCAGACGACAGGAGCCCAGCAATCGGGCGCGGTACCAGGCAGTGTTTGGAGCAAGCGCAGAGCGTGCATTGGTGCACGGACGCTGAGACGAGCTCAGGCTGGAGCCGGACTCTGCACCGGGTGAGAATCAGCGGGGCGCCGGGGAGTCATCGATCGGCAAGTGGGCGGGGAGGCTTCAGAAACAACTGGAGTAGGCCGCAAGCCCCGGAGTAATAACCTGAAACTCCCGCGTTTGCAGCGGCGGGTTTTCTCCCGGTAACAGGCCCGGATTCACCGCCACCTTTGTGCAGGAAGGTTCAGTGTGTAGCCCGCTCGCTTCATGGCATAACAGCACATGCACAGCCATCTTGGTATGGGAACAATGAATGGGTGGGGCTTCAGTGCCTTCCCGCGGGCATTTTAGAGAAAAAATGTGCACCTACCTTAAGCTGCTGCCCACGTTCGACTTTCCAACGCTGAGGCCTCCTTCGACTGCGATTCACAGCGCGTGCACGTCGACACCTGTGCAGGCCTTGAGCTGGAGTCACATGGCTCTGGGCAGCCAATCTGTTTACATGTTCATCTTCTGATAAATAAATTTGCTGAGTGAATTTAAATTTAAAATCAGGATTGCAGGCTTGATGCTCTATTTACACATTGACGGTGAGAGATGCTGTGGGACTAACTGAAAGTAATTAACAGACTGGATTTTGGGTTAATTGATCCTGGGCATGTGAAGAACCATTGTCTAGAAACTAGAATTGTCTGTTCTGAATTTCTATCCTGTACTTACAGTGATGACTTTTGTAAACTCCTTTTACAGGGTATTAGAAGGGGAGGATTTACAGATGGGAAACTCAAAGCAAACAGCACATTAAGATCTGACAGAGTCACTCGATTCATTAGGACCTGAATAGCATCAGCATTTGACTGTGGAAGGAAAAATGTTTGTCTGTTCTGCTTGCGGGAATAGATTTCAAACATCAGTGAGACTGGAAAAGCACCGAGACACACACACCCGAGTGAGAGTGTTCCAGTGCACTGCCTGTGGAAAGAGCTTTAACCAGTTACACAGCCTGAAAAAACATCGCACCATTCACAGTGGGGAGAAACCGTACACGTGTTGTGTGTGTGGACCAGGCTTCAACTGATCATCCAACCTGGAGAGACACAAGGATACCTGCATCACGGAGAAACCGTGGAAATGTGAGGACTGTGGGAAGGGATCCCATTTCCTGTCTGAGCTGGAAATTCATCGATGCAGTCACACCGGGGAGAATCCGTTCTCCTGCTCCATGTGTGGGAAAGGATTCACTCAGTCATCCAACCTAATTGCACATCAACTTGTTCACTCTGATAAGAGACATTTTAAATGTTCTGACTGTGAGAAGAGCTTTAAAAGCACAAAGGACTTGTTGAGACACCAACGCACTCACACTGGAGAAAGACCGTTCACCTGCTCTGAATGTGGGACATGATTCACTGATTCATTCAAACTGCTGACACACCAGCGAGTTCACACAAGGGAGAGGCCGTTCATCTGAGTGTGGGAAGAAATTCACTCTCTCATCCCACTTTCTGAGACACCAGCGAGTTGACAAGTGACTGCAGGGATTGGATTGTGCTGTTATTGCTGCTGTTAATCACATCCAGGTCTGAACCATGTTCATTACGGCAGTTGGAGTTTGTTTCTGCTGATAATAGCCCTATAACTGGGTTGGAGTTTAATATTCTGGATCAATGTCAAATAAATCAGCTTTGTTTAAACACACTTTGTGTGGAGTTGTGATGTCTCCATGATAAGAGGAGACTCATTGATGTCCTGTTACTGGCTGCTCCATTTTGGGCCTTTTCTCCTTCCTTACTCTGGATTATTTCAGTTCTCATCTAATCGCCTTCTATCATCCTGGTAGTCCAATCGCAGCAATCAATCTCTAGCACTGACTCTACATCAGACCCAGTCATGAGGCGAGGCAAACCCCAGTGGTAGAGAGCTTTAGGAACCACAGGACCAACTTCACCTGTTCCTCCCAAGCATTCTACACTTACCACATATCATGTCTCAATTTACTCACATGCTGTGTCCCAAAATGTTATTCTATGAATGAAATCAGTCCAATTTGCATTTGAATGCTTCCACCGTCTCCCTAGGGGCCTGTCCCATATATTTTGACCACTTACTCACTGAAATATTGGGCCATAAATTGCGGCCTTTCCAGGTGCGTACAATGTGTGCACGCACCTGAAGTTTAGGCACTTGAAATATGTCAAAATATCTTTCTAATACAGCATGGATTAGATACAGAGTAAAGCTCACTCTACACTCTCCCATAAAACATTCCCTGGCAGGTTCAGCAGGGGTTAGACACAGAGTAAAGCTCACTCTACATTTCCCATGAAAACTCCACGTGCATTTCCAGCAGGGTCACTGATCCCTCCTTCCAATGTCTCAGGGTAAAGGCACCGCCCTGTGTGACTGAGTGATAGGAACAGGAGGGGCTCAGGTTTAATCCTTTTTGCATATCCTCCCCTTCTTATACCCTGTAAAAGCTGTTTACAAAAGTCAATGTTGTTAGCAGGGACATAGGACTGGAGTAGGTAATTCTGTCCCACCATTCAGTTAGATCATGGCTGATCTGTATATTAACTCCATCCGATCGACTTAATTCCATAATCCTCAATAACCTTGCCTAGTAAAATTCTAGCACACTCAGTTTTGAGATTTTCAATTGACCGGGAGCCTCAACACTTTTGGGGGGCGGGGGGGCAGGAGAGAGTTGCAGATTTCCACTGCCCTTTGTATAAGAAAGTGTTTTCTGACATCACCCTGAACAGCCTAGCTCTCTTTTAAGCATATGACCACTTGTTGTGAACTCTCTCACCAGAGGAAATTGTTTATCTACCTGATCAACTCTTTAAATCATCTTAAAAGCCTCAATTAGATCACGCATTTATTTTCTACATTCAAGAGAATATAACATAGAAACACATAGAAAATAGGTGCAGGAACAGGCCATTCGGCCCTTCGAGCCTGTACCACCATTCAATAAAATCATGGCTGATCATGCACTTCAGGACCCCATTCCTGCTTTCTCTCCATACCCCTTCATCCCTTTAGCCGTAAGGGCCACATCTTACTCCCTTTTGAATATATCTAACGAACTGGCCTCAACAACTTTCTGTGGTAGAGAATTCCACAGGTTCACAACTCTCTGAGTGAAGAAGTTTCTCCTCATCTCGGTCCTAAATGGCTTACCCCTTATAAGCCTAGTTTCTGCGATCTGTTCCCATAACTTACAAAAGTTATCACTGTAAGTTTCTCTGGAACAATCTTGCCTCTCCCTAAGTTGTAAATCTCCCATCCAACACTCTCTCCCTCCTGGTCACACCTCGTTGTTTAAAATCCCGATTCATCGCATTCTCGGATATTTTACCGTTTCACTCCTGAACTTGTGTGATGCTGGGGTTCGGTCCCAGTCACTGTTTGCCCTCCAGTACCTTGCTAAGTGATAATTCTGAGCTTGTGTGTCTATACGGAAGGTGCTGTATGATTGGGGGCGGTGTGGGGGGGAGCATTTGGCCCCAGTCACTGTTTTCTGCAATCGATCTCTGTACCTTTAACTAACAGGAAAGAGGGAAATGAATGATCTTTTCAGCACCTGGCTAGCTCAGAGGAAGAAAACAAACAAGGCCATGAATCTTAGTTGGGAAATACAATTAGAGAAACATGGTTCAATATATAAACTAAACCATTTCAAATCAAATCAATTGTTACAATTAATATATTCATTTCATGCCAAATGGGAAACAAGTGATGTCTGGGCTGTGCAAGTGATTACACAGCATGTCTCCGCTCCAAATTAACTTCTTTCAGTGTTGCTACAGCAAATAGCGATTATGGTGGATGTCCTTACCCAGAGGGCTACGCCTGGTTGAATAGGCCCTATCTCCATCAGTGGGAGCGCAACGCGCAGGCACGGGAAGAGCTGCTCCCCGGAGACCGGAGCCTGCGTGGTGTGGTTCCTGGAGACTGAGCGGGACGAGCGCGGCCTCAGCAACACAGAGTGTGGATCTCAGGCCCCGAGTCAGAGCGGCCGGGCCCGGCCCCAGGAAACCACGCCCGCCCGGGGGGCAGCGAGAGCCTCCCCCACACAAGGACAACAACAACTTGCATTGATACAGCAGGCCCAGCAATTGCAGGCCTCTCTGTCCCGGGGTGGGCGCTGGGTTATGCGGAAGTCGCTCCCTGGGCTGGGTGCAGAAGTCACTCCCTGGCCTCCTCTGTTTGTTTGAGCGGGAGTGGCGATGGAGGAGAAGGTGCTGGGTTTCACCCCCAGTACTTCTGGGCTCAACAATTGCCCATGTGGAGCAGTCAATGGAGGTAGGTTCTGGGGGAGATTAGATTGTTAAACACATCCTGTCCGCACAATGTAAAAGAGAATTGTTTTAGGAACAAGTATTTCTGTAGAGGCTCAACAAGGTGGATGCAGAGAAGATATTTCCATTCACAGGGGAAACTAAAACTAGGGGACATAGTCTTAGAATAAGGGGCCGCCCATTTAAAGCTGAGATGAGGAGGAATGTCTTCTCTCAGAGGGTTGTAAATCTGTGAAATTCTCTGCCCCAGAGAGCTGTGGAACCTGGGTCATTCAATATATTTAAGGTGGAGATAGACAGATTTTTGAGCGAGAAGGGAGTAAAGGGTTATGGGGAGCGGGCAGGGAAATGGAGCTGAGTCCATGATCTTATTAAATGGCGGAGCAGGCTCGAGGGGCCAAATGGCCTACTCCTGCTCCTATTTCTGATATGTTCTAATCCATTTTACATATACAGATTTTTTTGTGTGTTTCCGGCTGTGGCCGTCGCTGGTAAGGCCAGCATTTATTGTCTGTCCCTCATTACACTGGAGAAGGTGGTGGTGAGCCGCCTACTTGAGCCGCTGCAGTCCGTGTGGTGGAGGCACTCCCACAGTGCCGTTAGGGAGGGAATTCCAGGATTTTGACCCAGTGACGATGAAGGAATGGCGATATATGACCAAGTCAGGATGGTGCGTGATTTGGAGGGGAACTTGCAGATGATGGTGTTCCCATGAGCCTGCTGCCCTTTTCCTTCTAGGTGGTAAAAGTCACGGGACAGGTTGGGTGGCAGGTTCCCTTCCATAAGAACATAAGAATTAGGAGCAGGAGTCGGCCATACGGCCTTTCGAGCCTGCTCCGCCAGTCAGTGAGACCATGGCTGATCTTCGAGCTCAACGTGACTTTCCTGCCCGATCCCCATATCGCTGAAGAACATTAGTGCGCCAGTTGGGATTTAGTGACAATCCGGCAGCTTTCATGGTTACTATTTTTCTAGAGATTGCCCCAGAAATTCCCTGGTTGATTAAACTCAATTTCACAACCTGCCTTTGTGTTTTTGTGGGTTCTCTCTCTCACTCCCTTTTACCTGTTTTATATTCATTTTACAGGTTATTAGAAAGGGAGGATTTGTAGATGGGAAATTAAACACCAAAATCACATCAAGATCTGACACAATCAGTCTATTCATTGGGACCTGAATAGCATCAAATAGAACATGGATACAAAAAGCAGTGTTGACAGCAGGGAGAAACCGTACACGTGTTGTGTGCGTGGACGAGGATTCAGCCAATCCTCTGGCCTGGCGAAACACAAAGGCAGCCACACTGGGGAGAAACCGTGGAAATGTGGGGACTGTGGGAAAGGATTCAATTTCCCATCTGAGCTGGAAACTCATCGACACAGTCACACCGGGGAGAGGCCGTTCAGCTGCTCTGAGTGTGGGAAGGGATTCACTCAGTCATGTGACCTGCTGACACACCAGTGGGTTCACACTGGGGAGAGGTTGTTCACCTGCTCCGAGTGTGGGAAGGGATTCACTTGTTCATCCCACCTGCAGACACACCAACGAGTTCACTCTGAGGAGAGGGCATTCACCTGCTCCGTGTGCGAGAAGAAACTTGCTTGTTCATCCAGCCTCACGAAACACCAACTTGTTCACACTCATAAGAGACCTTTTAAATGTTCTGACTGTGAGAAGAGCTTTAAAAGCAAAAGGGCTCTGCTGGAACACCAGCGCACTCACACTGGGGAGTGGCCGTTCACCTGCTCCGTGTGTGGGAAGGGATTCATTGATCTGTACAACCTGCTGAGACACCAGGAGTTCACAAGTGACTGCAGGGGTTGGATTCTGCTGTTGTTGCTGCTGTTAATCATATCTAGGACTGAACCATGTTCACTCTAACAGTTGGGTTCAGTCCTGCTGTGGAACCCCACCAACCCTGCTGAAGGTTGTAGGCTCAGGGAGTGGGGCCT
The DNA here is from genome assembly GCF_044704955.1 of Pristiophorus japonicus. Lineage (NCBI taxonomy): Eukaryota > Metazoa > Chordata > Chondrichthyes > Pristiophoridae > Pristiophorus > Pristiophorus japonicus. Next base: position 1,351,193 of record NW_027251590.1, on the reverse strand, counting down.
TGGAGTGGACTGTTGGGTTTTGGTATCTGGACAAATACCTGTATATGGCGAGGTACTGGAGGAATCCTTATTGGTTAAGATCTGGAATGCACTGTGTGAATGAGTCTGCCTCCACCACTCTATCACAGATTTCAAAAAGGAATTGAATAAGTAACTGTAGGAAAAACATTTGCACGGTTCTGGGGATAGTGCTCTCGCAGAGTGCTGGCAAGGGCTCAATGGGCTGAATGGCCTCCTTCTGTGCTGTAACCATTCTATGATTCTGTACTAAGGAACCATCTAGGGTTTTACCGCCAGCGTAGGTTTAGGGGTAAATGATGCCTGACTCACCGAACTGTTTCACATTGAACCCAGTTTAAATCCAGATAAATTCAGTTTACAGAAGAGAGAGAAATATCACCCCCAACTGAGGGAGACAAAAGCAGCCATTGGAGAAGCCAAGAGATCTTTGGAAAAGAAGATAGTGCTCAATTATGGTAATCATTGCAAAAGCTTTTCCAGCTCCGTCAGGAGGCAGAAGACCATTAAAGATGGTTTAGGGCAGTGGTGGGCATTATTTGGGCTGGAGGGCCACTTAACAAGTTTTGTTGAGCTGTTTAGGGCCGCCCACCAATGTTCCCCCCAAGGTGGCCGGCCGCACGGTCACGCACCAATCGCGAGGTCCCGCCGCTGGGAGAGACACCTGCAGCATATTTAAAGGGAGATAGAAACATAGAAAATAGGTGCAGGAGCAGGCCATTCGGCCCTTCGAGCCTGCACCGCCATTCAATGAGTTCATGGCTGAACATGCAACCTCAGTACCCCATTCCTGCTTTCTCTCCATACAACCTGATCCCTTTAGCCGTAAGGGCCACATCTAACTCCCTCTTGAATATATCTAACGAATTGGCCTCAACAACTTTCTGTGGTAGAAAATTCCACAGGTTCACCACTCTCTGGGGGATCTTGGTCCTAGATGGCTTACCCCTTATCCTTAGACTGTGACCCCTGGTTCTGGACTTCCCCAACATTGGGAACATTCTTCCTGCATCTAACCTGTCCAATCCCATCATAATTTTATATGTTTCTATGAGATCCCCTCTCATTCTTCTAAATCTCAGTGAGTATAAGCCTAGCCGATCCAGTCTGTCTCAATCTGTCAGTCCTGCCATCCCGGGAATTAGTCTGGTGAACCTTCGCTGCACTCGCTCAATAACAAGCACATTCTTCCTCAGATTAGGAGACCAAAACTGCAACAATACACAAGGCCCTGTCCAACTGCAGTAAGACCTCCCTGCTCCTGTCGTCAAATCCTCTCGCTATGAAGGCCAGCATCCCATTTGGTTTCTTTACTGCCTGCTGTACCTGCATGCCTACTTTCAGTGGCTGATGTACCATGACACCCAGGTCTCGTTGCAACTCCCCTTTTACTAATCTGTCACCATTCAGATAATAATCTGCCTTCCTGTTTTTACCACCAAAGATAACCTCACATTTATCTACATTATACCGCATCTGCCATGTACTTGCCCACTCACCTAACCTGTCCAAGTCACCCTGCAGCCTCTTAGCATCCTCCTCACAGCTCACACTGCCATGTCAATACATTACCCCCAATATCATTTGCCTTAATTTTGCACACCAATCTCTTGTGTGGGACCTTGTCAAAAGCCTTTTGAAAGTCCAAATACACCACATCCACTGGTTCTCCCTTATCCACTCTACTAGTTACATCCTCAAAAAACTCTAGCAGATTTGTCAAGCATGATTTCCCTTTCATAAATCCATGCTGACTTGGACCGATCCTGTCACTGCTTTCCAAATGCGCTGCTATTTCATCTTTAATAATTGATTCCAGTATTTTCCCCACCACCGATGTCAGGCTAACCGGTCTATAATTCCCTGTTTTCTCTCTCCCTCCTTTTTTAACAAGTGGGGTTACATTAGCTACCCTCCAATCCATAGGAACTGATCCAGGGTCCATGGAATTTTGGAAAATGACCACCAATGCATCCACTATTTCTAGGGCCACTTCCTTAAGTACTCTGGGATACAGACTATCAGGCCCTGGGGATTTATCAGCCTTCGGTCTCATCAGTTTCCCTAACACAGTTTCCTGACTAATAAGGATTTCCTTCAGTTCCTCCTTCTCACTGGACCCTCAGTCCCCTAGTATTTTCGGGAGATTATTCGTGTCTTCCTTAGTGAAGACAGAACCAAAGTATTGGTTCAGTTGGTCTGCCATTTCCTTGTTCACCATTATGAATTCACCTGATTCTGACTGCAAGGGACCTACATTAGTCTTCATTAATCTTTTTCTCTTCACATATCTATAGAAGCTTTTGCAGTCAGTTTTTATGTTCCCAGCAAGCTTACTCATATTCTATTCCTCCCTTCTAATTAAACCCTTTGTCCTCCTCTGCTGAATTCTAAATTTCTCCCAGTCCTCAGGTTTGCTGCTTTTTCTGGCCAATTTATATGCCTCTTCCTTGGATTTAACACTATCCTTAATTTCCCTTGTTAGCCATAGTTGAGCCACCTTCCCCATTTTATTTTTACTCCAGACAGGGATGTACAATTGTTGAAGTTCATCCATGTGATCTTTAAATGTTTGCCATTGCCTATCCACCGTCAACCCATTAATTATCATTTGCCCGTCTATTCTAGCCAATTCAAGCCTCATGCCATCGAAGTTACCTTTCCTTAAGTTCAGGAACCTAGTGTCACTCGCCATCTTAATAAAGAATTCTACCATATTATCGTCACTCTTCCCCAAGGGGCCTCACACAACAAGATTGCTAATTAGTCCTCTCTCATTACACATCACCCAGTCTAGGAAGGCCAGCCCTCAAGTTGGTTCCTCGACATATTGGTCTAGAAAACCATCCTCCAGAAAATCCTCCTCCACCGTATTGCTACCAGTTTGGTTAGCCCAATATATATGTAGATTAAAGTCGCCCATGATAACTGCTGTACCTTTATTGCACGCATCCCTAATTTCTTGTTTGATGCTGTCCCCAACCTCACTACTACTGTTTTGTGGTCTGTACACAACTCCCACTAGCGTTTTCTGTCCTTTAGTATTCCGCAGCTCCACCCATACTGATTCCAAATCATCCAGGCTAATGTCCTTCCTTACTATTGCGTTAATTTCCTCTTTAACCAGCAACGCTATCCCACCTCGTTTTCCTCTCTGTCTATCCTTCCTAAATGTTGAATACCCCTGGATGTTGAGTTCCCAGCCTTGGTCACCCTGGTGCTATATCTCCGTAATGCCAATTACATCATATCCATTAACTGCTATCTGCCTAGGTGGGACAGAATGTTCTATCGAATCTAGAATTGTCTGTTCTGCATTTCTATCCTGTACTTAAAGTAACAACTTTTGTAACCACCATTTATTTGCAAGGTATTAGAAAGGGAGGATCTGTAGCTGGGAAACTCAAACCGAACATCGCGTCAAGATTTGACACATTCCCCGGAATGATCAGGATCACCTGATCATAAGCCTTTGTAAAAACACCAATCACAGCGGGGAGAAACAGGAACACGTTCTGTGTGTGGATGCACCATCAACCAATCGTTCAGCCTGTGAGACTCGTGCACCCACCTGACTCAACACTAAATGTGGGGAGAGTGGGAATGGATGCTGTTGTGTGTGGAAAGTGATTCAGTCTCATCTCACCAACTGACATTCAAGGAGTTAGATAACAGACTTTCTCCTGTGAATATAGAGCTGGTTTATTGGGCCGTGATGTGTTTATTTATTCATCTTATTGAATCTAAAACAATGCCAATTATTTGATGTGATCGGTTTACATGTACATATTTTAAAAAATATGTTTGCTGAGTGGATTCAAATTTAAATTGAAACCAGGTTTGCAGGTGTGATGAACTATTAACACATCGAAGGTGAGAGAGATGCTGTTGGATACGCGCTAAGTCAAGTATCTGAAAGTGATTAACAGACTGGGGTTTGTGTTTATTGATCCCGGGCATGTTACCAACACCTTCCCTGGATACAAAGGCTAGGAGAGTCACTCTGGAAGATATGGGAAACTGAGACTTGTCCCTGAGAATAAACAACGAATTGAAATAATCTAGAGTTAGGAGAAGAAAAGGCCGAAAATGGAGCAGTTGGTAACAGGACATCAATTAGTCCCCTCTTATCTTGGAGACATCAAATATCGACACATCCTGTTATTTGGAATATCAAAATATTAACCCCTATAACTGGGCTGGAGTTTATTAACATCAGCAGAAACAAACACTAACTGACAGAACAAACCCGATTCAGTCAGGCTGCAATTAAAAGCAGCAATAAGAGGAGATTCCAACCCCTGCAGTTACTTGTGAACTTGCTGGTGTCTGAGCAGGTTGGACGACTGAGTGAATCCCTTCCCACACTCCCAGTTGAACAGCCTCTCCCCAGACTGAACTCGCCAATGTCTCTGCAGGGTGGATGATTGAATGACTCCCATCCCACACTCAGAGCAGGTGAACGGCCTCTCCCCGGTGTGACTGCGACGATGCATTTCCAGTTTACAAGGTTGGGTTCAGTTCTGCACCCGCTGTGCGCAGAGTGAGAATAAAATCAATGAGCTGCTGATTTTCTCTGCTGGGCCTTATGTGATGGCCCAATCGGGTGAGCTCCGGCTGGACCAATAGGGTGAGCTCCGGCTGGACCAATAGGGTGAGCCCGGGCTGGCCCAATCGGGTGAGCCCGGGCTGGACCAATCGGGTGAGCCCGGGCTGGACCAATAGGATGAGCCGGGCTGGCCCAGGGTCACCAGGCAACAATCAGCACAACAAGGCTCCCTTTCAGGGGCCACTGACCTGGGCACAAACATGTGGTCCAATCAAACTGACAGACACCCTGAAGCCCCGCCCACCCTTTGTCCCTGCCCAAAGGACAGCGCATGTGCTGCAAGACCCGCCCTGACCAAGATGACGGCCACTGAGTCCGCTCCCCCGGGTGCTCCTTTAGCGGGCCTGGAATCACGGGGGGCAAAAACCGGGGCTGCGGGCTGTGATTCGGGGCATGGGGCCGAGCCCGTGTGTGTGTGACGTGGATGGTGCGGAGTGTTGTCTCTCGGGCGGGCGGAGCCTGGGCCCGTGTCCCCCCCCGGGATATTATTAACCCGCTCCCTCCCTCTGCCCAGCTCTCACCCACGGCGCATGCTCAGCTCACACTGCCCGGGTGATTGACGGTAGCACCAGACCAATAGGAAGAGCGGGGGTGGGGCTGGAAGACCGAGCGTACCGTTGGTCCTCCAACCAATCGAAGTGTGTGAGGGGCGGGGCTGGAGGACCCCCCCCCCACCCTCCCAGTGGGCGGGGCTGAGCCTGATCTCACTGATTGGCTGAAACTCTGCCCCATTGTTGAAGCTGATTTCTCTCAAACTCCAGGAGGAAACTGGACCTTTGTGTTGTGGCTTTAAACAGATGGAACCCTGTGGGGTGGAGCAAATATTGCAACGTTTGGTAGTGAAATGGATTCATTCAGGACACACAGCAGGGATTATTTCAGGAAGTAACTCAGCGTAGCTGTTTCTGTTTAAACAGATGAAACCCGATCCTGGTCAACCACGTGTGCAACAAGTGTCGTTATCTGGAGGAGCTTGAGCTCCAGGTTTCGGAGCTTGAGCAGCAGCGAGTGTCACTTTCCTTATTAGTCAGGAAATTGTGTTAGGGAAATTGATGGGATTGGAGGCCGATAAATCCCCAGGACCTGATAGTCTGCATCCCAGGGTACTTAAAGAAGTGGCCCTAGAAATAGTGGATGCATTGGTGATCATTTTCCAACAGTCTATCGACTCTGGATCAGTTCCTATCAACTGGAGGGTAGCTAATGTAACACCACTTTTTAAAAAAGGAGGGAGAGAGAAAATGGGTAATTATAGACCGGTTAGCCTGACATCAGTAGTGGGGAAAATGTTGGAATCAGTTATTAAAGATGAAATAGCAGTGCATTTGGAAAGCAGTGACAGGATTGTTCCAAGTCAGCATAGATTTATGAAAGGGAAATCATGCTTGACAAATCTTCTGGAATTTTTTGAGGATGTAACTAGTAGAGTAGACAAGGGAGAACCATTGGATGTGGTGTATTTGGACTTTCAAAAGGCCTTTGACAAGGTCCCACACAAGAGATTGTTGTGCAAAATTAAAGCACATGATATTGGGGGTAATGTATTGACTTGGATAGAGAACTGGTTGGCAGACAGGAAGCAAAGAGTTGGGATAAACGGGTCCTTTTCAGAATGGCAGGCAGTACTAGTGGCATGCCTCATGGCTCAGTGCTGGGAACCCAGCTATTTACAATATACATCAATGATTTAGACGAAGGAATTGAGTGTAATATCTCCACGTTTGCAGATGACACTAAACTGGGTGGTGGTGTGAGCTGTGAGGAGGATGCTAAGAGGCTGCAGGGTGACTTGGACAGGTTAGGTGAGTGGGCAAATGCATTGCAGATGCAGTATAATGTGGATAAATGTGAGGTTATCCACTTTGATGGCAAAAACATGAAGGCAGAATATTATCTGAATGGCGGCAGATTAGAAAAAGGGGAGGTGCAACGAGAGCTGGATGTCATGGTACGTCAGTCATTGAAGGTTGGCATGCAGGTACAGCAGGCGGTGAAGAAGACAAATGGCATGTTGGCCTTCATAGCTAGGGGATTTGAGTATAGGAGCAGGGAGGTCTTACTGCAGTCGTACAGGGCCTTGGTGAGGCCTCACCTGGAATACTATATTCAGTTTTGGTCTCCTAATCTGAGGAAGGATGTTCTTGCTATTGAGGGAGTGCAGCGAAGGTTCACAAGACTGATTCCTGGGATGGTTGGACTGACATATGAGGAGAGACTGGTTCGACTGGGTCTGCATTCACTGGAGTTTAGAAGGATGAGAGGGGATCTCATAGAAATATATAAAATTCTGACGGGACTGGACAGGTTAGACGCGGGAAGAATGTTCCCGATGTTGGGGAAGTCCAGAACCAGGGGTCACAGTCTAAGGATAAGGGGTAAGCCATTTAGGACTGAGATGAGGAGAAACTTCTTCAATCAGAGAGTGGTGAACCTGTGGAATTCTCGACTGCAGAGAGTTGTTGATGCCAGTTCATTGGATATATTTAAGAGGGAGTTAGATATGGCCCTTACGGCTAAAGGGATCAAGGGGTAAGGAGAGAAAGCAGGAAAGGGTTACTGAGGGAATGATCAGCCATGATCTTATCGAATGGTGGTGCAGGCTCGAAGGGCCTACTCCTGCACCTATTTTCGATGTTTCTATGTTTGTATGCATTTGCGGGACTGAGAGGTATGTGGAAAGCACCTTTCAGGAGGGCGTCGCCTCACAGTATAAGAGTGTGCAGGCAGAGAGGGAATGGGTGACTGCCAGACAAACATGGAGGACCAGGCAGGCAGTGCAGGAGACCTCTGAGTGTATCTCACTCTCTATACTGGTGGTTCCTCAGGGAGTATAGCCAGGACCAAGTCCAAGGCTCAACTGGATGAGGGCGGGGGAAGGGTGGCGAAATGCAAGGTCAGGAAGGCAATACTGAAAGGGGTTTCAATAGTTACGGGAACAGACAGGCCTTTCTGCGGCCACTGACATAACGCCAGGATAGTCAGTTGTCTTCCTGGTGCCAGGGTCAAGGATATCATTGAGAGACTGCAGGATATTCTGAGGGGCGAGTGTGAACAGCCAGATTCCTGAGGGGGGTAGGAACTGTACGAGCCGGATAAGGTCACACCTCAACAGGGCGGTACCATTATCCTCACGGGGGTTTGTTCATGCTGTTGGCAAGGGTTTAAACTGGCTTGGCAGGGGAATGGGAACCTGAACATAGATTCAGAAGGGAGAGAAGCAAAGCTTGGAAATGGGAGCAGAAAATTCGTAAATGAGTTTGGAAAGCAGAGGAAACAAAGGCTAGAAAAATCGACAACAAAGGAGTTTGGCCGCGCTTAATGGTATATACTTCAATGCAAGAAGTCTACGGAATAAGGCAGATAAGCTGAGCTGTTGTTACAACAGTGATGTGTTGAACTGATGAACAATAGAGGGTAATCACAATGTTGGGAGTGTACTATAAACAGTCAGAGCGAGATAGAAGAGCAAATCTGTAGGAATATTTGAGAAGTCCAAAACCAATTCGGCAGCAATAGCAATAGTTGGGGATTTCAACTACCACAAAATCATAGAAATTTATGTCACAAAAGGAGGCCATTTGGCCCACTGTGTCTGTGCCCATCAAAAAAGAGCTATCCAGCCTACTCCCACTTTCCAGCTCTTTCTGCACAGCCTTGTAGGTTATGACACTTCCAGTGCATATCCAGTGGTAATCCAAATGTTGTGAGGGCTTCTATCTCTACCACCCTTTCAGGCTGTGAGTTCCAGACCCCCACCACCCTCTGGGTGAAAAGTCTCTCCTCAACCCCACTCTAAACCTTCTACTAGTTATGTTAAATCTGTGCCCCTTCCTTATTGACCATTCTGCGAAGGGAAAAAGGTCAGTTCAAAGGTGGTTCACGAGGCAGTTCAGAGAAGGTTCACAAGGTTGATTCCTGAGATGAAGAGGTTGTCATATGAAGAAAGGTTGAGCAGGTTGGGCCTTTACTCATTGGAGTTTAGAAGAATGAGAGGTGATCTTATTGAAACATATACGATGCTGAGGGGGCTTGACAGGATTGATGCAGAGAGGATATCTAGAACTAGGAAGCATAGTTTCAGAATAAGGGGTCGCCCATTTAAAATGGAAATGAGGAAGAATTTCACTCTCAGAGGGTCGTGAATCTTTAGAATCTTTGGAGGCTGGGTCATTGAATATATGTAAGGTGAGATAGACAGATTTTTGAAAGATGAGGGAATCAACGGTTTATGGCAAGAGGGCAGGGAAGTGGAGTTGAGGCCAACATCAGATCAGCCATGATCTTATTGAATGGCGGAGCGGGTTCAAGGGGCCAGATGCCTACTCCTGCTCCTATTTATTTCTATTATGTTCTTATGTCCTTCTTATTCACTCCATCTGAGACCCTCATAATTTTGTACACCACAATTAAGTCTACCCTCAGCCTCCTCTATTCCAAAGAAAACAATACCAGCTCATCCAAACTTTCCTCAGAGCTCAAATTCTTCAGTCCAGGTAATATCCTCATAAATCTCCTCTGTACCCTCTCCAGCGCATATCACAACTTTCCTGTAATGTGGCCTAACTAATGTTTTACACAGTTCTAGCATAAACTCCAGAGGGAGGTGGGAGTCTGGAACTTACTGCCTGAAAGATTTGTAGAGGCAGAAACCCTCATCGCATTTACAAAAGTACTTGGATATGCACTTGAACTGTTGTACCTACAGGGTTATGGACCAAGAAAGTGGGATTAGGCTGGATAGCTCTTTTTCGGTCACACAGATATGGTGGGCCAAATGGCCTCCTTCTGCGTTATAAACTGCTATGATTCCATGACACCAATCTCCTCCTGTCTGATATAAACCAACCCCATAGTCACTAACACCAATCTCCTCCTGTCTGATATAAACCAACCCCACAGTCACTGACACCAATCCCCTCCTGTCTGATATAAACCCACCCCACAGTCACTGACACCAATCTCCTCCTGTCTGATATAAACCCACCCCACAGTCACTGACACCAATCTCCTCCTGTCTGATATAAACCAACCCCACAGTCACTGACACCAATCCCCTCCTGTCTGATATAAACCAATCCCACAGTCACTGACACCAATCCCCTCCTGTCTGATATAAACCAAGCCCACAGTCACTGACACCAATCTCCTCCTGTCTGATATAAACCCACCCCACAGTCACTGACACCAATCCCCTCCTGTCTGATATAAATCCACCCCACAGTCACTGACACCAATCTCCTCCTGCCTGATATAAACCCACCCCACAGTCACTGACACCAATCTCCTCCTGTCTGATAGAAACCCACCCCACAGTCACTGACACCAATCCCCTCCTGTCTGATATAAACCCACCCCATAGTCACTGACACCAATCTCCTCCTGTCTGATATAAACCCACCCCACAGTCACTGACACCAATCCCCTCCTGTCTGATATAAACCCACCCCACAGTCACTGACACCAATCCCCTCCTGTCTGATATAAATCCACCCCACAGTCACTGACACCAATCCCCTCCTAGAACATAAGAATTAGGAACAGGAGTGGGCCGTATGGCCCCTCGAGCCTGCTCCACCATTCGATAAGATCATGGCTGATCTGATCATGGACTCGGCTCCACTTCCCTTCCCGGTCCCCATAACCTTTAAGAAACTGTCTATTTCTGTCTTAAATTTATTCAATGTCCCAGCTTCCACAGCTCTGAGGCAGCGAATTCCACAGATTTACAATCCTCAGAGAAGAAAATTTTTATCTCAGTTTTAAATGGGGGCCCCTTATTTCTAAGATCATGCCCTCTAGTTCTAGTCTCCCCCATCAGTGGAAACATCCTCACAGCATCCACCTTGTCAAGCCCCCTCATAATCTTCTTCGTTTCGATAAGATCATCTCTCATTCTTCTGAATTCCAATGAGTAGAGGCCCAACATTCCTCATAAGTCAACCCCCTCAACTCCGAAATCAACTTCGTGAACTGCCTCCAAAGCAAGTATACCCTTTCGTAAATATGGAAACCAAAACTGCACGCAGTATTCCAGGTGTGGCCTCACCAATACCCTGTAAAACTGTAGCAAGACTTCCCTGCTTTTATACTCCATCCCCTTTGCGATAAAGGCCAAGATTCGATTGGCCTTCCTGATCACTTGCTGTATCTGCATACTATCCTTTTGTGTTTCATACACAAATACCCCCAGGTCCCGCTGTACTGCAACACTTTGCAATCTTTCTCCATTTAAATAATAACTTGTTCTGTGATTTTTTTTTCTGCCAAAGTGCATGACTTCACACTTTCCAACATTATACACCATCTGCAAAATGTTTGCCCACTCACTTACACTGTCTGTGTCCTTTTGCAGATTTTTTGTGTCCTCCTCACACATTGCCTTTCCTCCCATCTTTGTATCATCAGCAAACTTGGCTACGATACACTCAGTCCCTTCCTCCAAGTCGTTAATATAGATTGTAAATAGTTGGGGTCCCAGCACTGATCCCTGCGGCATCCCACTAGTTACTGATTGCCAACCCAAGAATGAACCATTTATCCCGACTCTCTGTTTTCTGTTCGTTAGCCAATCCTCTATCCATGCTAATATATTACCCCCAGCCCCATAAACTTTTATCTTGTGCAGTAACCTTTTATGTGGCACCTTGTCAAATGCATTTTGGAAGTCCAAATACACCACATCCACTGGTTCCCCTTTATCCACCCTGTTTGTTACATCCTCAAAGAATTCCAGCAAATTTGTCAAACATGACTTCCCTTTCATAAATCCATGCTGACTCTGCCTGACTGAATTTTGCTTTTCCAAATGTCCTGCTACTGTTTCTTTAATAATGGACTTCAACATTTTCCCAACCACAGATGTTAGGCTAACTGGTCTATAGTTTCCTGCTTTTTGTCTGCCTCCTTTTTTAAATAGGTGCGTTACATTTGCAGTTTTCCAAATCCGATTGGTATCAAATTGAAAAAAAAGGATTACAATGTTGCGAAGGACAGTGGAAGGCCAGAGGATTGGGCAATTTTTAGAAACCAGCAAAGGACGATTAAAAAAAAATGATAAAGACAGAGAAGATAGCAGATTAGTGCAAACTAGCAAGGAACATAAAAACACACAGTAAGAGCTTCTACAGGGCTCTAAAAACAAAACGAGCAGCTAAAGTCAACATTGGTCCTTAGAGGATGAGACTGGAGAATTAATAATGGGAAACACGGAAATGGCAGAGACTGTGAACAAATACTTTGTATCGGTCTTCACGGTAGAGGACACTAAAAACATCCCAATAGTTGATAATCAAGGAGCTATTGCATTGGGGGGGGGGCGACTTAAAACAGTCACTATCACTAGAGATAAAGTACTAATCAAACTAATGGGACTAAAGGTGGACAAGTCCCCTGGACCTGATGACATGCATCCCAGGGTCTTAAAAGAAGTGGCTGCAGAGATAGTGGATGCACTGGTTGTAATCTACCAAAATTCCTTCAATTCTGAAGAGGTCCCAGCGTACTGGAAAACCACAAATGTAACACTCCTATTTAAGAAAGGAGGGAGACAGAGATCAGGAAACTGTAGACCAGTTAGCCTACCATCTGTCACTGGGAAAATACTGGAGTCCATCATTAAGAAAGTATTAGCAGGACATTTAGAAAATCATATTGCAGTCAGGCAGAGTCAGCATGGTTTTATGAAAGGGAAATCATGTTTGACACATTTGCTGGAGTTGTTTGAGGATGTAACGAGTAGAGTGGATAAAGGAGAACCAGTTGATGTCGTATATTTGGATTTCCAGAAAGCATTCGATAAGGTGCCACACAAAAGGTAACTGCACAAACTAAGTTCACGGGGTTGAGGGTAATATATTAGCATGGATAGAGGATTGGCAAATGACTTGCATGAAGGGACCGAATGTAATGTAGCCAAATTTGCTGATGGTGGGAAAGCAAGTTGTGAGGAGGACGCAAATAATCTACAAAGGGATATAGAGAGGCTCACTGAGTGGGCAAAAATCTGGCAGATGTGAGAAAATGTGAGGTTATCTACTTTGGTAGGAAAAATAAAAAAGCTAATTATTTGAATGGGGACAATTACAAAATGCTGCGGTACAGAGGGATCTGGAGGTCCTTGTACATGGAACACAAAAAGTTAGTATGCAGGTACAGCAAGTAATCAGGAAGGCAAATGGAACACTGACCTTTATTGCAAGGGAGGTAGAGTATAAAAGTAGTGAAGTCCTGCTACAACGGTACAGAGTATTGGTAAGGCCACACCTGGAGTACTGCGCACAGTTTTGGTCTGGACTTGTCTCCATTCCCGTGCCGAGGGGATTGCTACACCAGATGGGAGGGGCAACATTTGGGGACACAGATTCCCCACCAATTCCCATTCCCCTTCTTTCTGGTGAATAATGGAGAGGCCACTGTGTGTAATGTGCAAGTCAGTAAGAATTGTCAGCAAGCTCTTTCTAATTGGAGATATTATTCAGTGGAAACTTTCACACTATTGTAGATGTTGTACCTGTTGTGTATGTATAATATAAATATACCCTCTCTACACTCAATGTACAGTTACATAAGACTACTGAATGTATCGTCACACTGTATACACCATGATTGTACCACTAGAGGGTGCAACTGGTGGAGACCTAGGGGTCACCTCTACACGACAGGTAACCAGGTATAAAATGGAGCTCACCATACTGTACCCTCACTCAGGAGCTGTAATAAATGGATTAAGGTCACCACAGTTCAAGTACAATACCTTACCTCGTGGAGTCATTACTAGAGTGCTTACAGACACAATAACTGGCGACGAGATTACGAATTTCCATGCGACAAATGGCTAACCTTGGCACGTTTCAACAATTTGCCGATGGGAAGATTGAGAGGCCTTTGTGGAAAGAACACATTTTCATTGCGAACGACCTGGCGGGAGAAACACCGACCTTGCTGGCTGATAAGTGCTCAGCAGTTGTGGGCCCACCTTCTATGGCCTCGTCAGGGACTTGCTAGCTCCAGAGAAGACAACAACCAAAACATATGTGGAGCTTGTAACCACGATACAGGAACAGCTCAAACCTAAAGAGAGCATCCTCACAGCCAGACACCGGTTCTACACCCACCGGCGGTCCGAAGGCCAAGAAATCGCTAAATATGCTGCAGACCTCAGACGATTGGCTGCACCGTGTGATTTTGATGACCACCTCACCGAAGCGCTGTGGGACATCTTCGTTATTGGAATTGGCCACGAGGGCCTTCTCCACAAGCTGCTCTCTGCGAACACCACAGTCACCCTGCAGAAGGCAATTAACGTGAGCCAGGCGTTCATGGTCTCGGCCTGCGATTCCAAGCGGATGACTCACCCCCAGGACTCTAACTCGGCAAATACTGTCAACCGCCTGGCGTCTTTTAGAGGCAAGGCTGCTGAACACAGTGTCTCTCAGGGTAGAGAGAACAGAACCCCGAGTCCGCCACATGAGGCCAACCAGCCAGCCCCATGCTGGCGCTGTGGAGGAAATCACAGAGCCCACCAGTGTCGCTACAAAGACTATAATTGCAAAGGCTGTAACACAAAGGGCCACCTCCTACCAAATGTGCAAGAGAAATTGTACTCACCGAGTCAATGAAGAGTTGGCCGATCATCTGAACTCTAGCGATGATGAAGAGTGTCCGTGAGGCAGCCCAGCCCCACGATGAGATGTATGGAGTGTTTGCCTGCACCACCGAGAGCTCGCCGTTGAAAATGGAAGTCGGAATCAACGATGTTCCAGTCACAATGGAAGTGGACACTGGGGTGAGACAATCGCTGATGAATCAGGTGGCCTTTGAGAAACTCTGGGACAATCCAATCGAACGACCTAAAATGATCCCGATCCAAGTGAAGCTGCTCACCTCCACACGACAGCATCCCAGTCGTTGGCAGCGTGGATGTCCGGGTGTCCCATGGCGGTGCGATGCACAAGTTACCTTTGTGGATAGTTGCTTTGATGGTCCAATGCTGCTAGGAAGAAGGTGGATGAAACAAATCCGTTGGAGCTGGGAAAACCTCCAGGCCCCAGCGATCGATGTCCTACGCAGCCCCGAATTTGGATCCAGCACAGCACCTGAGAAACCAGCCGCTCAACTCGACTGTGAGGGGACGACACAGACCGCTAAACCCAACGGCGAGACGATCCAGCCCAAACGACCCGAGCTCACCTTCCGGGCTCCAGTGGCAGGACGCTGGAGGAAGAGAATCGGTGCAGAAGGCAACTTCCCTGCTTCCATGGCAGAATCAGTGGAGAAAAGGATCACCACAGCCTACCTCGTGGAGAGAAAGAAGATGGCGCCCGCACCACGAGGTGAAGCGCCTGAAGTAAAGATGGCGGCGGCCAGACCACGAGGGGCAGCGTTGATGGAGTAACACGTGATGCTGAGCAGCGAACTGGATTGGGGTAAATATTGCAAGGCCCTCTTAAAGCAGACCGGCAACCCATCACAACTAAAGGGACAGTTCCACTCTTTGTACAGTGATGCCAGTGATACACATGTAAGCGATGTAATTGACAAATGCAAGTATGTAAATGTAACTAACCATGTTGAGTCGGGCGATTGTGGTCGGTGCCAATGTATTAGGACAGTACATGAAGTAATGATGTGCGATGCTGGGTTCTACATGTACGCCGACAAAACCAAGGGCAACCTCCCGTCGGAAGCACCCAGATCCAGCGGGCTACCCGATCATGTACCCTGCACCTCCGGGACCAATGTGATGCCGTAGAGAGTGAGGCCACACACAGAGGGAGCATACCAGCTGCAGGGCTAGCGATCAGCGGATGGCAAAGGCACTACTGCCAGTACCCTGCCCCAGATCGGCTCTACCTCTCTGGCCACCAGGGCCAGTACCGGGAGCAAGAGACCAGCACCCTCCAGCACTCCCAACGGGACCTGGGATGACCAGGCTCCCACTATCGCTGAAGGGCAGCAGGGAGACACTGCAGCCCTCCAAGGAGGACAGGGAGGCCACACACTCCTGTGGCTCCAGCCACCACGAGGCAATGGCAAAGGCCCTGAGACTCAGCCAGGTGAGCGATCCGAGCCCAGCTGGCAGGGGGCGCAGCTCCGCCATCAGACAACGTGGACACAGTCCAGTCACTCTGGGACTAGCGTTGTCACCCACCTGCACCCACACAACCCAGGGGCAAGACTGTGATACCACGTATGCACCTTACCTATAATATGTACTTGTTTCACTGCTGCAGAACCCAAACAGTGACGTAATTAATCCGATGTGTTTTTTTTTGTTCTTTCTTTCTGTACATGTATGCACATGCAGGTGTTGAGCCACACACATGGTCTAGGTATGGGGGGGGGGGTTGCAGGGGGATGGAAATGGGTGTATGTAACTATGGACACACATGGATCACACCCAGAACCCACTCAACCCCCACTGCAACCTCTAACCGTCCACTGCTGAGCATTTCCCAATGTTGTGGCAATAAGAACTTGGGGGTCTACAGGGAGAGAGCCAAGCCAAAGCACAGACAAGGTGCAAGGGCTTTGGGCACTCAAGTCTAGGGCCAGAGCACCCAGTGCAAAGGCCAGTGGCACAAGACTTAGGGGCGAGTGATGTTGTGTATGTATAATATAAATATACTCCCTGTACACTCAATGTAGTTACATAAGACTACTGGATGTATCTTCACACTGTATACACTATGCTTGCACCACCAGAGGGTGCAACTAGTGGAGACCTAGGGGTCACCTGTACACAACAGGTAACCAGGTATAAAAGGGAGCTCACCATACTGTACCCTCACTCAGGAGCTGTAATAAATGGACTAAGGTCACCACAGTTCAAGTACAACACCTTACCTCGTGGAGTCATTACTAGAGTGCTCACAGACACAATAGTACCAAAGATCAATTTAGGATTAAAGTAAAAGTTCATAATTTTATTACAAACAGAATTTCTGTTGAGAATCGCTGCATTAAGAGGAAAGATAACACACGGTGTTCCTGAAATGGACACTGCAGCCCCGAGAACACCATCAGCAATACATCCAGAATATTAAAGTCCAGCCCAGTTATAGGGTTATTTTCAGCAGAAACAAACCCCAACTGTCAGAATGAACATGGTTCAGTCGGGATGTGATTAACAGCAGCAAAAGCAGCAGATTCCAACCCCTGCAGTCACTTGTGAACTCGCTGGTGTGTCATCAGGTGGGATGACCGAGTGAATCCCTTCCCACACTCGGAGCAGGTGAACGGCCTCTCCCCAGTGTGACTGCGTCGATGAATTTCCAGCTCAGACGGTGATCTGAATATCTTCCCACAGTCACCACATTTCCACGGTTTCTCCGTGGTGCGGGTATCCTTGTGACTCTCCAGGTTGGATGATCAGTTGAAGCCTCGCCCACGCACACAACACGTTTACAGACTCTCCCCGCTGTGAATGGTGCGATGTTTTTTCAGGCTGTGTAACTGGTTAAAGCTCTTTCCACAGGCAGTGCACTGGAACACTCTCACTCGGGTGTGTGTGTCTCGGTGCCTTTCCAGTCACACTGATGTTTGAAATCTTTTCCCACAGACAGAACAGACAAACATTTCTCCTTCCACATTCAAAGGCCGATGATATTCAGGTCCTGATGAATCGATTGACTCCGTCAGATCTTAACGCAATGTTTGGTTTGTGTTTCCTGTCTGAAAATCTCCCCTTCTAATATGCTGTAAAAGGAGATAACAAAACTCATCACTGTAAGTACAAGACAGAAATTCAGAATAGACACATCTCGTTTTCATGCAACATTCTTTCCTCTCTTGTTCTTCCAAAGCTGTAAATCCGTGTCCCACACATTGTCCCTCTTGCTGTGCTGAAATCCAAACCCATTGCACATCTCTAGACTGTTTCTCCTTCACTCCCAGTTTTTACCACAAATTCTGGCTGGATTCAGTTCTACACTCACTGGTTCCCCTCCCTCTCCTCCCCTGAAGGTGCTGACTCTGTCTGGGTTCAGTTCTACACTCACTGGTTCCCCTCCCTCTCCTCCCCTGAAGGTGCTGCCTCTGGCTGGGTTCAGTTCTACACTCACTGGTTCCCCTCCCTCTCCTCCCCTAAAGGTGCTGACTCTGGCTGGGTTCAGTTCTACACTCACTGGTTCCCCTCCCTCTCCTCCCCTAAAGGTGCTGACTCTGGCTGGGTTCAGTTCTACACTCACTGGTTCCCCTCCCTCTCCTCCCCTGAAGGTGCTGACTCTGGCTGGGTTCAGTTCTACACTCACTGGTTCCCCTCCCTCTCCTCCCCTGAAGGTGCTGACTCTGGCTGGGTTCAGTTCTACACTCACTGGTTCCCCTCCCTGAAGGTGCTGACTCTGGCTGGGTTCAGTTCTACACTCACTGGTTCCCCTCCCTCTCGTCCCCTGAAGGTGCTGACTCTGGCTGGGTTCAGTTCTATACTAAATACTGCGGATGCTGGAATCTGAAATAAAAACAAAGAATGCTGGAAATCTCAGCGGGTCAGGAAGCATCTGAGGAGTAAAAAAACCCAAGAGTTTATGTTTCGGGTCGACGAACTGCCGAATGTTCGAAAAAAGCACATTCTTAAGCATTGGAAGAGGGAGGGGAAGCAAGAACAAAAGGGGAGGTCTGTGATAGGGTGGAAGGCAGGAGAGATTAGAGAGACAAAAGGGATGATGGGCCAAAATGAAATGGTAATGTTAGAGGTTAGAAAAAGGTTCATCCGGATAGTGTGTGAATGGCGTAGTAATGACCAGCTGCCATTATAGACAAAGAGGAAAAAAAAAACATAAGATGATGGGGAGGGAATGGGAGCCTAAGATGGCCAGAGGTTATGCTCTGAAATTGTTGAACTTGATGTTGAGGCCAGAAAGCTATAAAGTGCCTAAACGAAAGATGAGGTGCTGTTCCTCGAGCTTGCGTTGAGCTTGTGTTGGAACAGTGAAGGAGACCGAGGACGGAGAGGTCAGAGTGCGAGTAGAGAATTAAAGTGACAGGTAACCAGAAGCTCAGGGTCACATTTGTGGACTGAACGGAGGTGTTCCGCAAAGTGCTCACCCAATCTGCGTTTGGTCTCCCCAATATAGAGACCACATCATGAGCAGCGAATACAGAATACTAAATTGAAAGAAGTACAAGTAAATCGCTGTTTCGCCTGTAAGGAATGTTTGGGGCCCTGGACAGTGGGAAGGGAGGAGGTAAAAGGGCAGGTGTTGCATCTCCTGCACTTGCACGGGAAGGTGCCGTGGGAAGGGAAGGGGTTGCTGGGGGTGACTGCGGAATGGACCAGGGTGTCACGGAGGGGGCGGTCCCTTCGGAATGCTGGGAGGGGAAGATGTGATTGGTGGTGGGATCACGCTGGAGGTGGTGGAAATGGCGGAGGCTGATCCATTGAATGTGGAGGCTGGTGGGGTGAAAGGTGAGGACAAGGGGAACCCTATGGTGACTCTGAGAGGGAGGGGAAGGGGTGAGAACAGAAGTGTGGGAAATAGAACGGACACTGTCGAGGGTCATGTTAACCGTGGCAGAGGGGAATCCTCGGATGAGGAAAAAGGAAGACATTTCAGAGGCACTAGTGTGGAAGGTGGCATCATCTGAGCAGATGCAACAGAGACAGAGAAACTGGGAGAGTGGAATGGAGTCCTTATAAGATGTGGGGTGGGAGGAAGTAGAGTCCAGGCAGCTGTGGGCGTCAGTGGGCTTCTAGTGGATACTGGTCGAAAGCCTATCCCAAGAAATGGAGACAGAAAAGTCGAGGAAGGGAAGGGAAGAGTCGGAGATGGATTATGTGAAGGTGAGGGAAGGGTGGAAGTTGGATGCAAAGTGAATAACATTTTCTAGTTCAGGGCGAGAGCAGGAAACGGCACCGATACAGTCATCAATGTACCGGAAAAAGAGGTGAGGGAGGGGACCCGAGTAGGACTGGAACAAAGAATGTTCCACATATCCCACAAAAAGGCATAGATAGGACCCATGCGGGTTCCCATAGCAACACCTTTAATTTGAAGAAAGTGAGTGGAGTTAAAGGAGAAGATGTTCAATGTGAGAACAAGTTCAGCCAGACGGAGGAGGGTGGTGATGGATGGGGACTGGTTGGGCCTCTGCTCGAGGATGAATCGGAGCGCCCTCAGGCCATCCTGGTGGGGGATGGAAATGTAGAGGGATTGGACGTCCATAGTGAAAAGGAGATGGTTGGGGCCAGGATACTGGAAACTGTTAAAGTGGCGGAGGGCGTCGGAGGAGTCATGGATGTAGGTGGGAAAAAAGTGGACAAGGGGAGAAAAAATAGAGTCGAGATAAGAAGAAATAAGTTCTGTGGGGCAAGAACAGGCTGAAACGATGGGTCTACCGGGGCAGTCCTGTTTGTGGATCTTGGGAAGGAGGTAGAAGTGGGCTGTGCGGGGTTGGGGAACTATGAGGTTGGTGGCTGTGGAGGGAAGATCTCCAGAGGAGATGAGGTCAGTGACAGTCTGGGAAATGATGGCTTGATGTTCGGTGGTGGGGTCATTGTCAAGGGGGAGGTAGGAGGAGGTGTCAGAGAGTTGGCGATCAGCCTCTGCAAGGTAGAGGTCGGTTCTCCAAACAACAACAATGCCACCCTTGTCAGCAGGTTTAATGACAATGTAGGGGTTGGATCTGAGAGAGTGGAGTGCTGCAAGTTCAGAGGGAGGGAGGTTGGAGGGAGTGAGGGGAGCAATGAGATGGCCGATGTCCCATCGGCAGTTTGCAATGAAGAGGTCTAGAGAGGGTAAGAGGCCAGAGGGAGGGGTCCAGGTAGAGCGAGAATTCTGAAAACGGGAGAAAGGGTCAGCTGTGCGGGGTGAAGACTCCTGGCTGAAGAAGTGGGCACGGGGGCGGAGGCAGCGGGAAAAGGGCTCAGCATCGTAGCGAGCTCAAAATTCATCGAGATGGGGGTGTAAGATGAAGCTCAGGGCTTTGCTGAGGACTGGTCGTTCGGGGTCAGAGAGGGGAAGGTCAGAGGGGATAGTGAAAACACGGCAGGGGGTGAGATTGGAAGAAGGGATGGGATGAGAGAGAAGTGAAGGGGAAGAAGGTTCCAGGATGTCCAAGAGTTGTTGAAGTTTACGATCCTTGACACCTGAAAGGAAGGGGAAGAGTTTTTGGTTAAAGCGCCGGATGAGGTGAAGGATGAAATGGAACTGCGGACCAGGACAGCTTCGAGACAGAGTGAGTCGGTGCTGCTGAAGAGAGAGGAAGAGAGTGTGCGTGTGGTGGTGCATGGCACTGAGTGTGGATCCCAGGATGTGGCGAGACCATTGGTTGGAGGAACGCTGACTATCTCGGAGATATCTGTAATCCTGGGTGGATCCAAAACATGAAGGGTGGAATTTCAGTTGGGATCCACGTGGATTAAGTCTGAGGCGGAGACAGTTACTGAGGACATTTCATTTCAGCCCATCATCCCTTTTGACTCTCTAATCTCGCCTGTCTTCCACCCTATCACAGACCTTCCCTTTTGTTCTTTCTTCCCCTCCCCCTTCCAGTGCTTAAGAATGTGCTCTTTTCAAACATTCGGCAGTTCTGACGTTAACTCTTTTTCTCTCCACAGATGCTGTCTGACCTGCTGACATTTCCAGAATTTTCAGTTCTACACTCGCTGTTCCCCTCCCTCTCCTCCCCTGAAGGTGCTGACTGTGGCTGGGTTCAGTTCTACACTCGCTGTTCCCCTCCCTCTCCTCCCCTGAAGGTGCTGACTGTGTCTGGGTTCAGTTCTGCACTCACTGGTTCCCCTCCCTCTCCTCCCCTGAAGGTGCTGACTCTGGCTGGGTTCAGTTCTACACTCACTGGTTCCCCTCCCCTGGAGGTACTGACTCTGGCTGGGTTCAGTTCTACACTCACTGGTTCCCCTCCCCTGAAGGAGCTGACTCTGGCTGTGTTCAGTTCTACACTCACTGGTTCCCCTCCCTCTCCTCCCCTGAAGGTGCTGACTGTGGCTGGGTTCAGTTCTACACTCACTGGAGCTGACTTTGACTGGGGGAGGTGGGACCTGGACAAGCCGGACGGGTTGCACCTCAACAGAGCCGGGACCAATATCCTCGCAGGGAGTGGGGGGGGGGGTTTGCTAGTGTTGTTGGGGAGGGTTTAAACTAACTTGGCAGGTGGATGGGAACCCGAGAATAGATTCAGTAGGGAGAGGAGTAAATCTGGAATTAGAAAGCAAAAATGAAGAGAGTGAGTTTGAAGGAGAGAGGAAACAAACAGGAAAAAGGGCAAAAAAAACAAATTAAAAAGCTCTTTGTCTAAATGCACGTAGCATTCGTAACAAAATAGATGAGTTGACGGCACAAATAGATACAAACGGGTATGATCTGATAACCATTACAGAGACGTGGTCGCAAGGTGACCAGGACTGGGAATTAAATATTCAGGGGTATTTGACAATTCAGAAGGACAGAAAGAAAGGAAAAGGAGGTGGGGTAGCTCTGTTAATAAAGGATGGGATCAGTGCGTTAGTGAGAAACGATACTGACTCAGAGGATCAAGAGGTAAATCAGTTTGGGTGGAGATAAGGAATAATGAAGGGAAACGTCGCTGGCTGGCATGGTCTATAGGCCCCCCTAACAATAGCTACACTGTTAGACGAAGTATAAATCAAGAAATAATGGAAGCTTGTAAGAAAGGAACGGCAATAATTAATGGTGATTTTAACCTTCATATTGATTGCACAAAGCAAATTGGCCAGGGTAGCCTTGAGGAGGAGTCCATAGAGTGTATCTGGGATAGTTTCCTTGAACAGTACGTTGTGGAACCAACCAGGGAGCAGCCTATCTTAGATCTAGTACTGTGTAATGAGGCAGGATTAATAAATGATCTCGTAGTAAAAGATCCTCTAGGAATGAGTGACCATAACATGGCTGAATTTCAAATTCAGTTGGAGGGTGAGAAAGTTGGACCTCAAACCAGGGTCCTAAGCTTAAATAAAGTGGACTACAAAGGTATGTGGACAGAGTTGGCCTAAGTAGACTGGGAAAATAGATTAAAGTGTGGAATGGTTGAAGAACAGTGGCGGACATTTAAGGAGATATTTCATAACTCTGAACAAAAATATATATATATCCCAATCAGAAGGAAAGACTGTCAGAGAAGGGATAACCATCCGTGGCTAACTAAGGAAATAAGGGATGGTATCATAGAAACATAGAAAGTAGGTGCAGGAGTAGGCTATTCTGCCCATTGAGCCTGCACCGCCATTCACTATGATCATGGCTGATCATGCAACCACAGTACCCCACCCCAGCCTTCTCTCCATACCCCCTGATCCCTTTAGCCGTAAGGGCCACATCTAACTCCCTTTTGAATATGTCCAACGAACTGGACTCAACAACTTTCTGTGGTAGAGAATTCCACAGGTTCTCAACTCTCTGGGTGAAGAAGTTTCTCCTCATCTTGGTCCTAAATGGCCTACCTCTTATCCTTAGACTGTGTCCCCTGGTTCTGGACTTCCCCAACATCGGGCACATTCTTCCTGCATCTAACCTGTCCAATCCCATCAGAATTTTATACGTTTCTATGAGATTCCCTCTCATTCTTCTAAATTCCAGTGCATATAAGCCTAGCCGATCCAGTCTTTCCTCAAAAGTCAGTCCTGCCATCCCTGGAATCAGTCTGGTGAACCTTCGCTGCACTCCCTCAATAGCAAGCACGTCCTTCCTCAGATTAGGAGACCAAAACTGAACACAATACTCCAGGTGAGGCCTCACTAAGGCCCTGTACAACTGCAGTGAGACCTCCCTGCTCTTATATTCAAATCCCCTCGCTATGAAGGCCAGCATGCCATTTGCTTTCTTTACTGCCTGCTGTACCTGCATGCATACCTTCAATGACTGATGTACCATGACACCCAGGTCTCGTTGCACCTCCCCTTTTACTAATCTGTCACAATTCAAATAATAATCTGCCTTCCTGTTTTTGCCACCAAAGTGGATAACCTCGCATTTATCCACATTATACTGCATCTGCCATGCATTTGCCCACTCACCTAACCTGTCCAAGTCACCCTGCAGCCTCTTAGCATCCTCCTCACAGCTCACACCGCCACCCAGCTTAGTGTCATCTGCAAACTTGGAGATATTACATTCAATTCCTTTGTCTAAATCATTAATGTATATTGTAAATAGCTGGGGTCCCAGCACTGAGCCCTGCGGTACCCCACTAGTCACTGCCTGCCATTCTGAAAAGGACCCGTTTATTCCCACTTTGCTTCCTGTCTGTCAACCATTTCTCTATCCATGTCAGTACATTACCCCCAATACCATGTGCCTTAATTTTGCACACCAATCTCTTGTGTGGGCCTTGTCAAAAGCCTTTTGAAAGTCCAAATACACCACATCAAATTGAAAACAAAGGTATACAATATGGCCAAAACTAGTGGGAGGACAGGGGATTGGGAAATTTTTAAACGCCAGCAGAGAACGACTAAAAAATGATTAAGAGAGAGAAGATAGATTATGAAAGTAAACTAGCATGAAATATAAAAACAGATAGTAAGAGTTTCTACAGATACATAAAAAGGAAGAGAGTAACTAAAGTAAATGTTGGTCCCCTGGAGGATGAGACTGGGGAATTAATAATGGGGGAACAGGGAAATGGCAGAAATTTTGAACAAATCACTATCACTAATGAAGTAGTACTCGGTAAAATAATGGGACTAAAGGCGGACAAGTCCCCTGGACCTGATGGCTTACATCCTAGGGTCTTAAGAGAAGTGGCTGCAGAGATAGTGGATGCATTGGTTGTAATCTACCAAAATTCTCTGGGTTCTGGGGTGTTCCCAGCAGATTGGAAAACCGCAAATGTAACGCCCCTATTTAAAAAAGGAGGCAGACAAAAAGCAGGAAACTATAGACCAGTTAGCCTAACATCTGTTGGTGCGAAAATGCTGGAGTCCATTATTAAGGAAGCAGTAGTGGGACATTTGGAAAATCATGATTCAATCAAGTAGAGTAGCATGGTTTTATGAAAGGGAAATCATGTTTGACAAATTTGCTGGTGTTCTTTGAGGATGTAACAAACAGGGTGGATAAGGGGGAACCCCCTGTGGATGTGGTGTATTTGGACTTCTAGAAGGCATTCGATAAGGCGCCACATAAAAGGTTACTGCACAAGATAAAAGCTCACAGGGTTGCAATAATATATTAGCATGGATAGAGGATTGGCTAACTAACAGAAAGCGGAGAGGCGGGATAAATGGGTCATTTTCTGGTTGTCAAACAGTGACTAGTTGGGTGCCGCAGGGATCAGTGCTGGGTCCTCAACTATTTACAATCTATATTAATGACTTGGATGAAGGGACCGAGTGTAACGTAGCCAAGTTTACTGATGATACAAAGATGGGTGGGAAAGCAAATTGTGAGGAGGACACAAAAAATCTGCAACGGGATATAGACAGGCTCAGTGAGTGGGCAAAAATTTGGCAGATAGACTATAATGTGGGAAAATGTGAGGTTATCCACTTTGGCAGAAATAATAGAAAAGCAAATTGTAATTTAAATGGAGAAAAATTGCAAAGTGCTGCAGTACAGAGAGACCTGGGGGTCCTTGTGCATGAAACACAAAAGGTTAGTATGCAGGTACAGCAAGTGATCAGGAAGGCAAATGGAATGTTGGCCTTTATTGCAAGAGGGATAGAATATAAAAGCAGAGAAGTCCTGCTACAACTGTACAGGGTTTGATGAGGCCACACCTGGAGTACTGCGTACAGTTTTAGTCTCCGTATTTAACGAAGGATATTGTTGTATTGGAGGCTGTTCAGAGTAAGTTCACTAGGTTGACTCCGGATATGAGGGAGTTGTCTTATGAGGATAGGTTGAGGAGGTTGGGCCTGTATACATTGGAATGCAGAAGAATGAGAGGTGATCTTATTGAAACTTATAAGATAATGAGGGGGCTCGACAAGGTGGATGCAGAGAGGATATTTCCACTCATGGGGAAACTAAAACTCGGGAACATAGTCTCAGAATGAGGGGCTGCCCATTTAAAACTGAGAAGAGGAGAAATTTCTTCTCTGAGGGTTGTAAATCTATGGAATTCTCTGCCCCAGAGAGCTGTTGAGGCTGGGTCATTGAATATATTTAAGGCGGAGATAGACAGATTTTTGAGCGATAAGGGAGTAAAGGGTTATGGGGAGTGGGCAGAGAAGTGGAACTGAGTCCATGATCAGATCAGTCATGATCTTATTGAATGGCGGAGCAGGCTCGAGGGGCCAGGTGGCCGACTCCTGCTCCTATTTCTTATGTTTTTATATTGTTATGTTCTAACCTGAAGATATTCACTCTGGCTGGCTTTAATTCCACACTCACTGACTTTCCTCTCTCTCTCCCCTGAGGGTGCTGACTCTGGCTGGGTTCAGTTCTACACTCACTGGTTCCCCTCCAATATGTGACACATGTGCCCAATCTCCATGTGTGAACCTCGACAGTGAGTGTCTTTAGGCTATTCCACTGTCCTCACCTGAGGCCTCACACGTGCATTTTCCAGCAGGGTCACTGGACCCTCCTCCCAATGGCTCAGTGGGTAAAGGTAACACCCAGTGTGACTGAGTCACAGGAACAGGAGTGACCCAGGTTTAATCCTGTCTGCATATCCTCCCCTTCTAATCCCCTGTAAAAGCTGTTTACAAAAGTCATTACTGCAAGTAGGAACATAGGAACAGGAAAAGACCATTCAGCTGATCAGTATCTTAACTCTGTCTACCTGCCTTGGTTCCAGCACTCTTAATACCCTTGCCTAAGAAAATCTATCTATCTCAGTTTTGGAATTTTCAATTGGCCCCAGCCTCTGTTTTATGTTGAACTGAGTTCTGGATTTCCACTACCCTTTAAGAACATAAGAAATAGGAGCAGGAGTAGGCCATACAGCCCCTCGAGCCTGCTCAGTCATTCAATAAGATCCAGGATGATCTTGTACTTCAGCTCCACTTTCCCGCACTATCCCCGTATCCCTGGATTCCTTTAGTGTTCAAACAGATCTCTATCTCAGCCCTGAATATACTCAACGACTCAACATCCACAGTCCTCTGGGGCAGAGAATTCCAAAGATTCACAAACCTCTGAGTGAAGACATTTCTCATCTCAGTCCTAAATGGCCGTCCGTTATCCTGAGACGATGATCCCAAGTTCCAGATTCTCGAGTCAAGAGAACAGCCAATCATCATTTGTGTGAGGAAGTGCTTCCTGACATTAGTCCTGAACGGCCTGGCTCTGATTTGAAGGTTGTGTTCCCTTGTTGTGGACTCCTCCACCAGAGGAAATAGTTTATCTCCATCCACCCGATCAACTCCTTTAATCATTTAAACACCTCAATTAGATCACCCCTTCATCCTCTAGATTCAAGGGAATACAAGCCTAGTCTGTGCAACCTGTCCTCATCATTTTTACAGGATTAATAAATGATCTCCGAGTAAAGAATCCTCTAGGCTTTTGACAAGGTCCCACACAAGAGATTGCTGTGCAAAATTAAAGCACATGGTATTGGGGGTAATGTACTGATGTGGATAGAGAACTGGTTGGCAGATAGGAAGCAGAGAGTCGGGATAAATGGGTCCTTTTCAGAATGGCAGGCAATGACTAGTGGAGTGCCGCAGGGCTCAGTGCTGGGACCCCAGCTATTTACAGTATACATCAATGATTTAGATGAAGAAATTGAGTGTAATATCTCCAAGTTTGCAGATGACACTGAGCTGGGTGGCAGTGTGAGCTGTGAGGAGGATGCTAAGAGGCTGCAGGGTGACTTGGACAGGTTAGGTGAGTGGGCAAATGCATGGTAGATGCAGTATAATGTGGATAAATGTGAGGTTATCCACTTTGGTGGCAAAAACATGAAGGCAGAATATTATCTGAATGGCGACAGATTAGGAAAAGGGGAGGTGCAACGAGACCTGGGTGTCATGGTACATCAGTCACTGAAAGTGGGTATGCAGGTACAGCAGGCGATGAAGTTGGCAAATGGCATGTTGGCCTTCATAGCAAGAGGATTTGAGTATAGGAGCAGGGAGGTCTCACTGCAGTTGTACAGGGCCTTGGTGAGGCCTCACCTGGAATATTGTGTTCAGTTTTGGTCTCCTAATCTGAGGAAGGACGTTCTTGCTATTGAGGGAGTGTAGTGAAGGTTCACTAGGCTGATTCCCGGGGTGGCGGGACTGACATATGAGGAGAGACTGGATCGACTGGGCTTGTATTCACTGGAGTTTAGAAGAATAAGAGGGGATCTCATAGAAACATATAAAATTCTGACAGGACTGGACAGGTTAGATGCAGGAAGAATGTTCCCGATGTTGGGGAAGTCCAGAACCAGGGGTCACAGTCTAAGGATAAGGGGAAAGCCATTTAGGACCGAGATGAGGAGAAACTTCGTCACTGAGAGAGTTGTTAACCTGTGGAATTCTCTATCGCAGAGTTGTTGAGGCCAGTTCGTTAGATATATTCAAGAGGGAGTTCGATATGGGCCTTACGGCTAAAGGGGTCAATGGGTATGGAGAGAAAGCAGGAAAGGGGTACTGAGGTGAATGATCAGCCGTGATCTTATTGAATGGTGGTGCAGGCTCGAAGGGCCGAATGGCCTACTCCTGCACCTATTTTCTATGTTTCTATGATCATAGCATGGTTGAATTTCAAATTCAGTTGGAGGGTGAGAAAGTTGGATCTCAAACCAGTGTCCTAAGCTTAAATAAAGGAGACTACAAAGGTATGAGGGCAGAGTTGGCTAAAGTGGACTGGGAAAATAGATTAAAGTGTGGGATGGTTGATGAGCAGTGACGGACATTTAAGGAGATATTTCATATCTCTCAACAAACATATATTCCAATGAGAAGGAAAAACTTTAAGAAAAGGGATAACCATCCGTGGCTAACTAAGGAAATGAAGGATGGTATCAAATTGAAAACATTGGCATACAAAGTGGCCAAGACTAGTTGGAGACCAGAGGATTGGGAAACAAAAAAAACACCAAATAACGACTAGAAAAAATAAAAAGAGGGAAGATAGATTACGAGAGTAAACTAGCAAGAAATATAAAAACTGATAGTAATAGGTTCTACAGGTATATAAAAAGGAAGAGAGTGGCAAAAGTAAATGTTGGTCCCTTGGAGGATAACATAAGAACATAAGAATTAGGAACAGGAGAAGGCCATCTAGCCCCTCGAGCCTGCTCCGCCATTTAACAAGATCATGGCTGATCTGGCCGTGGACTCATCTCCACTTACCCGCCCGCTCCCCGTAACCCTTAATTCCCTTATTGGTTAAAAATCTATCTATCTGTGACTTGAATACATTCAATGAGCTAGGCCTCAACTGCTTCCTTGGGCAGAGAATTCCATGGATTCACAACCCTCTGGAAGAAGAAATTCCTTCTGAACTCGGTTTTAAATTGGCTCCCCCATATTTTGAGGCTGTGCCCCCTAGTTCTAGTCTCCCCGACCAGTGGAAACAACCTCTCTGCCTCTATCTTGTCAATCCCTTTCATTATTTTAAATGTTTCTATAAGATCACCCCTCATCCTTCTGAACTCCAACGAGTAAAGACCCAGTCTACTCAATCTATCATCATAAGGTAACCCCCTCATCTCCGGAATCAGCCCAGTGAATCGTCTCTGTACCCCCTCCAAAGCTAGTATATCCTTCCTTAAGTAAGGTGACCAAAACTGCACGCAGTACTCCAGGTGCGGCCTCACCAATACCCTGTACAGTTGCAGAAGGACCTCCCTGCTTTTGTACTCCATCCCTCTCGCAATGAAGGCCAACATTCCATTCACCTTCCTGATTACCTGCTGCACCTGCAAACTAAACTCAAAAGAGTTTCATGCACAAGGACCCCCAGGTCCCTCTGCACCGCAGCATGTTGTAATTTCTCCCCATTCAAATAGTATTCCCTTTTTTTGTTTTTTTTCCCCAAGGTGGATGACCTCACACTTTCCGACATTGTATTCCATCTGCCAAACCTTAGCCCATTCGCTTAACCTATCTAAATCTCTTTGCAGCCTCTCTTTTTCCTCTACACAACCCGCTTTCCCACTAATCTTTGTGTCATCTGCAAATTTTGTTACACTACACTCTGTCCCCTCTTCCAGGTCATCTATGTATATTGTAAACAGTTGTGGTCCCAGCACCGATCCCTGTGGCACACCACTAACCACCAATTTCCAACCCGAAAAGGATCCATTTATCCCGACTCTCTGCTTTCTGTTAGCCAGCCAATTCTCTATCCATGCTGATACATTTCCTCTGACTCCACGTACCTTTATCTTCTGCAGTAACCTTTTGTGTGGCACCTTATCGAATGCCTTTTGAAAATCTAAATACACCACATCCATCGGTACACCTCTATCCACCATGCTCGTTATATCCTCAAAGAATTCCAGTAAATTAGTTAAACATGATTTCCCCTTCATGAATCCATGCTGCGTCTGCTTGATTGCACTATTCCTATCTAGATGTCCCGCTATTTCTTCCTTAATGATAGTTTCAAGCATTTTCCCCACTACAGATGTTAAACTAACCGGCCTATAGTTACCTGCCTTTTGTCTGCCCCCTTTTTTAAACAGAGGCGTTACATTAGCTGCTCTCCAATCCGCTGGTACCTCCCCAGAGTCCAGAGAATTTTGGTCGATTATAATGAATGCATCTGCTATAACTTCCGCCATCTCTTTTAATACCCTGGGATGCATTTCATCAGGACCAGGGGACTTGTCTACCTTGAGTCCCATTAGCCTGTCCAGCACTACCCCCCTAGTGATAGTGATTGTCTCAAGGTCCTCCCTTCCCACATTCCTGTGACCAGCAATTTTTGGCATGGTTTTTGTGTCTTCCACTGTGAAGACCGAAGCAAAATAATTGTTTAAGGTCTCAGCCATTTCCACATTTCCCATTATTAAATCCCCCTTCTCATCTTCTAAGGGACCAACATTTACTTTAGTCACTCTTTTCCATTTTATATATCGGTAAAAGCCTTTACTATCCGTTTTTATGTTTTGCGCAAGTTTACCTTCGTAATCTATCTTTCCTTTCTTTATTGCTTTCTTAGTCATTCTTTGCTGTCGTTTAAAATTTTCCCAATCTTCTATTTTCCCACTAAACTTGGCCACCTTATACGCATTGGTTTTTAATTTGATACTCTCCTTAATTTCCCTGGTTATCCACGGCTGGTTATCCCTTCTCTTACCGCCCTTCTTTTTCATTGGAATATATTTTTGTTGAGCACTATGAAAGAGCTCCTTCAAAGTCCTCCACTGTTCCTCAATTGTGCCACCATTTAGTCTGTGTTTCTAGTCTACTTTAGCCAATCTACCCTCATCCCACTGTCGTCCCCTTTGTTTAAGCATAGTATGCTCATTTGAGACACTACTTCCTCACCCTCAATCTGTATTACAAATTCAACCATACTGTGATCAGTCATTCCGAGAGGATCTTTTACTAGAAGATCGTTTATTATTCTGGGGAGACTGGGGAATTAATAATGGGGAATATGGAAATGGCAGAGACTTTGAACAAATATTTTGTGTTAGTCTTCACGGTAGAAGACATTAAAAACATCCCAATAATGGACAGTGAAGAGGCTATAGGGAAGGAGAAACTTAAAAAAAAAAAATCACTGTCACTAAAGAAGAAGTACTCGGTAAAATAATGGGACTAAAGGTGGACAAGTCCCCTGGACCTGATGGATTACATCGTAGGGTCTTGAAAGAAGTGGTTGCAGAGATAGTGGGTGCACTGGTTGTAAACTACTAAAATTCCCTGGATTCTGGGGAGGTCCCAGCAGATTGGAAAACCGCAAATGTAATGCCCCTATTTAAAAAAGGAGGTAGACAGAAAGCAGGAAACTATAGACTAACATTTGTCATTGGGAAAATGCTGGAGTCCATTATTAAGGAAGCAGTAGCAGGACATTTGGAAAAGCAAAATTCAGTCAAGCAGCATGGTTTCATGGAAGGGACAAATGTGACAAATTTGTTGGAGTTCTTTGAGGATATAATGATCAGGGTGGATAAGGGGGAAGCAGTGGATGTGGTGTATTTGGATTTCCAGAAGTTCACGGGGTTGGGGTAATGATGATGATTAGCATGGATGGAGGATTGGCTAACCAACTGAAAACATATAAGATTCTGACGGGACTGGACAGGTTAGATGCGGGTGGAATGTTCCCGATGATGGGGAAGTCCAGAACCAGGGGACACAGTCATAGGATAAGGGGTAGGCCATTTACGACTGAGATGAGGAGAAACTTCTTCACTCAGAGAGTTGTTGACCTGTGGAATTCCCTGCCGCAGAGAATTGTTGATGCCAGTTCACTGGATATATTGAAGAGGGAGTTAGATATGGCCCTTACGGGGGTGAAACCCAGCAGCTTCTCCCCCTCTCCACTCCAGCTCAAACTGATGCAACAAACAGACCCACACAGGCCAGGGAGCGACTTCCGCATCCAGTGCCCACCCTGATACAGAGCGGCTCTGGATTGGTCGCTCTGTGTTTCCAGTATCGATGCACTTAGGATCAGCATACGAGGGAGAAGGGAATAGAGGCTGATGCTCAGAGAGTTAGAACCATAGAATCAGAGAATGGTTACAGCATGTAACAAGACCATTCGGCCCGTCGAGCCCGTGCCTGCTCTCTGCAAGAGCACCTCAGCTAGTCCCACTCCCCCCGCCCTTACCCCACAGCCCTGAAAATGTTTTCTTTCAGATACTTATCCAACACCCTTTTGAAAGCCGTGATTGAGTCTGCCTCCACCACCCTCTCAGGCCGTGCATTCCAGATATTAACCACTCGCTACGCAAAAAGGTTTTTTCTTGTATCGTCTTTGGTTCTTTTGCCAATCACCTTAAATCTGTGTCCTCTGGTTCTCGACCCTTCAGCCAATGGGAACAGTTTCTCTCTATCTACTCTTGCAAGACCACTCATGATTTTGAACACCTCCATCAAATCTCCTCTCAATCTTCCCTGCTCTAAGGAGAACATAAGAACATAAGAAATAAGAGCAGGAGGGCATTTGGCCCCTCGAGCCTGCTCTGTCATTCAATAATGGCTGATCTGATCATGGACTCAGCTCCACTTCCCTGCCTGCTCCCCATAACCCTTTACTCCCTTATCCCTCAAAAATCTGTCTATCTCCACCTTAAATACAGTCAATGACCCAGCCTCCACAGCACCCTGGGGCAGATAATTCCACAGATTTACAGCCCTCAGAGAAGAAATTCCCCCTCATCTCAGTTTTAACTGGGCGACCCTTTATTCGCAAACTATGCCCCCTAGTTCTAGATTCCCCCATGACTGGAAACATCCTCTCTGCATCGACCTTGTCGAGCCCCCTCAGTATCGTATGTTTCAAGACGATCACCTCTCATTCTTTTGAACTCCAATGAGTATAAGCCCAACCCACTCAACCTTTCTTTATAAGATATCCCCTTCATCTCAGGAATCAACCTTCTCTGAACTGGAGCCAATGAAAGTATCCTTCCTTAAATACGTAGATGAAAACTGTACGAGGTACTCCAGGTGTGGCCTCACCAATACCTTGTAGAGGTCCAGCAGGACTTCTCTGCTTCTATCCCCCTTGCAACCCCAGCTTCTCCAGTCTGTCCAGGTAACTGAAGTCCCTCATCCCAGGAATCATTCTCGTAAATCTTTTCTCCACCCTCTCAAAGGCCTTCACATCCTTCCTAAAGTGTGGTGCCCAGAATTGGACACAATGCTCCAGTTGAGGCCGGACCAGTGTTTCGTACAGGTTCATCATAATATCCACGATTTTGTACTCTATACCTCTGTTTATAAACAGAGATACTGTCTAGTGTAATATAAACAGAGACCGGGTCTAGTGTAATATAAACAGAGACATGGTCTAGTGTAATATAAACAGAGACAGGGTCTAGTGTAATATAAACAGAGACATGGTCTAGTGTAATAGAAACAGAGACAGGGTCCAGTGTAATATAAACAGAGTCATGGTCTAGTGTAATATAAACAGAGACAGGGTCTAGTGTAATATAAACACAGACAGGGTCTAGTATAATATAAACAGAGACAGGGTCTGGTGTAATATAAACAGAGACAGGGTCGAGTGTAATATAAACAGAGACAGGGTCGAGTGTAATATAAACAGAGACAGGGTCTAGTATAATATAAACAGAGACAGGGTCTGGTGTAATATAAACAGAGACAGGGTCTGGTGTAATATAAACAGAGACAGGGCCTAGTGTAATATAAACAGAGACAGGGTCGATTGTAATATAAACAGGGACAGGGTCCAGTGTAATATAAACAGGGACAGGGTCTAGTGTAATATATACAGAGACAGGGTCTAGTGTAATATAAACAGAGACAGGGTCTAGTGTAATATAAACAGAGATAGGGTCTAGTTTAATATAAACAGGGACATGGTCTATTGTAATTTAAGCAGAGACATGGTGGAGGAGGATTTTCTGGAGTGCATAAGGGATGGTTTTTTAGACCAATATGTCGAGGAACCAACTAGGGGGGAGGCCATCTTAGACTGGGTGTTATGTAATGAGAGAGGATTAATTAGCAATCTCGTTGTGCGAGGCCCCTTGGGGAAGAGTGACCATAATATGGTGGAATTCTGCATTTGGATGGAGAATGAAACAGTTAATTCAGAGACCATGGTCCAGAACTTAAAGAAGGCTAACTTTGAAGGTATGAGGCGTGAATTGGCTGGGATGGATTGGCGAATGATACTTAAGGGGTTGACTGTGGATGGGCAATGGCAGACATTTAGAGACTGCATCGATGAACTACAACAATTGTACATTCCTGTCTGGCATAAAAATAAAAAAGGGAAGGTGGCTCAACCGTGGCTATCAAGGGAAATCAGGGATAATATTAAAGCCAAGGAAGTGGCATACAAATTGGCCAGAAATAGCAGCGAACCTGGGAACTGGGAGAAATTTAGAACTCAGCAGAGGAGGACAAAGGGTTTGATTAGGGCAGGGAAAATGGAGTATGAGAAGAAGCTTGCAGGGAACATTAAGACGGATTGCAAAAGTTTCTATAGATATGTAAAGAGAAAAAGGTTAGTAAAGACAAACGTAGGTCCCCTGCAGTCAGAATCAGGGGAAGTCATAACGGGGAACAAAGAAATGGCGGACCAATTGAACAAGTACTTTGGTTCGGTATTCACGAAGGAGGACACGAACAACCTTCCGGTTATAAAAGGGGTCGGGGGGTCTAGTAAGGAGGAGGAACTGAGGGAAATCCTTATTAGCCGGGAAATTGTGTTGGGGAAATTGATGGGATTGAAGGCCGATAAATCCCCAGAGCCTGATGGACTGCATCCCAGAGTACTTAAGGAGGTGGCCTTGGAAATAGTGGATGCGTTGACAGTCATTTTCCAACATTCCATTGACTCTGGATCAGTTCCTATGGAGTGGAGGGTAGCCAATGTAACCCCACTTTTTAAAAAAGGAGGGAGAGAGAAAACAGGGAATTATAGACCGGTCAGCCTGACATCGGTAGTGGGTAAAATGATGGAATCAATTATTAACGATGTCATAGCAGTGCATTTGGAAAGAGGTGACATGATAGGTCCAAGTCAGCATGGATTTGTGAAAGGGAAATCATGCTTGACAAATCTTCTGGAATTTTTTGAGGATGTTTCCAGTAGAGTGGATAAGGGAGAACCAGTTGATGTGGTATATTTGGACTTTCAGAAGGCGTTCGACAAGGTCCCACACAAGAGATTGATGTGCAAAGTTAGAGCACATGGGATTGGGGGTAGTGTACTGACATGGATTGAGAACTGGTTGTCAGACAGGAAGCAAAGAGTAGGAGTAAATGGGTACTTTTCAGAATGGCAGGCAGTGACTAGTGGGGTACCGCTGTTTACACTGTACATTAATGATTTAGATGAGGGGATTAAATGTAGTATCTCCAAATTTGCAGATGACACTAAGTTGGGTGGCAGTGTGAGCTGCGAGGAGGATGCTGTGAGGCTGCAGAGCGACTTGGATAGGTTAGGTGAGTGGGCAAATGCATGGCAGATGAAGTATAATGTGGATAAATGTGAGGTTATCCACTTTGGTGGTAAAAACAGAGAGACAGACTATTATCTGAATGGTGACAGATTAGGAAAAGGGGAGGTGCAAAGAGACCTGGGTGTCATGGTACATCAGTCATTGAAGGTTGGCATGCAGGTGCAGCAGGCGGTTAAGAAAGCAAATGGCATGTTGGCCTTCATAGCAAGGGGATTTGAGTACAGGGGCAGGGAGGTGTTGCTACAGTTGTACAGGGCATTGGTGAGGCCACACCTGGAGTATTGTGTACAGTTTTGGTCTCCTAACTTGAGGAAGGACATTCTTGCTATTGAGGGAGTGCAGCGAAGGGTCACCAGACTGATTCCCGGGATGGCGGGACTGACCTATCAAGAAAGACTGGATCAACTGGGCTTGTATTCACTGGAGTTCAGAAGAATGAGAGGGGACCTCATAGAAACATTTAAAATTCTGACGGGGTTAGACAGGTTAGATGCAGGAAGAATGTTCCCAATGTTGGGGAAGTCCAGAACCAGAGGTCACAGTCTAAGGATAAGGGGTAAGCCATTTAGGACTGAGATGCGGAGGAACTTCTTCACCCAGAGAGTGGTGAACCTGTGGAATTCTCTACCACAGAAAGTTGTTGAGGCCAATTCACTAAATATATTCAAAAAGGAGTTAGATGAGGTCCTTACTACTAGGGGGATCAAGGGGTATGGCGAGAAAGCAGGAATAGGGTACTGAAGTTGAATGTTCAGCCATGAACTCATTGAATGGCGGTGCAGGCTAGAAGGGCCGAATGGCCTACTCCTGCACCTATTTTCTATGTTTCTATGTTTCTATAAACAGAGAGACAGGACCTAGTGTAATATAAACAGAGACAGGGTCTAGTGTAATATAAACAGGGACAGGGTCAAGTGTAATATAAACAGGGACAGAGTCCAGTGTAATATAAACAGAGAGACAGGGCCTAGTGTAATATAAACAGAGACAGGGTCTAGTGTAATATAAACAGGGACAGGGTCTAGTGTAATATCAACAGGGACAGGGTCTAGTGTAATATAAACAGAGACAGGGTCTAGGGTAATATAAACAGAGACAGGGTCTAGTGTAATATAAACAGGGACAGGGTCCAGTGTAATATAAACAGGGACAGGGTCCAGTGTAATATAAACAGAGACCGGGCCTAGTGTAATGTAAACAGAGACATGGTCTAGTGTAATATAAACAGGGACAGGGTCTAGTGTAATATAAACAGAGATAGGGTCTAGTGGAATATAAACAGAGACAGGGTCTAGTGTAATATAAACAGAGACGGGGTCTAGTGTAATATAAACAGAGACAGGGTCTCGTGTAATATAAACAGAGACAAGGTCTAGTGTAATATAAACAGAGACATGGTCTCGTGTAATATAAACAGAGACAGGGTCTAGTGTAATATAAACAGGGACAGAAATAGCAGCGAACCCGGGGACTGGGAAAAATTTAGAACTCAGCAGAGGAGGACAAAGGGTTTGATTAGGGCAGGGAAAATGGAGTACGAGAAGAAGCTTGCATCGAACATTAAGGTGGATTGCAAAAGTTTCTATAGGTATGTCAAGAGAAAAAGGTTAGTAAAGACAAACGTAGGTCCCCTGCAGTCAGAATCAGGGGAAGTCATAACGGGGAACAAAGAAATGGCAGACCAATTGAACAAGTACTTTGGTTCGGTATTCACTAAGGAGGACACAAACAACCTTCCGGATATAAAAGGGGTCAGAGGGTCTAGTAAGGAGGGGGAACTGAGGGAAATCTTTATTAGTCGGGAAATTGTGTTGGGGAAATTGATGGGATTGAAGGCCGATAAATCCCCAGGGCCTGATGGACTGCATCCCAGAGTACTTAAGGAGGTGGCCTTGGAAATAGCGGATGCATTGACAGTCATTTTCCAACATTCCATTGACTCTGGATCAGTTCCTATGGAGTGGAGGGTAGCCAATGTAACCCCACTTTTTAAAAAAGGAGGGAGAGAGAAAACAGGGAATTATAGACCGGTCAGCCTGACCTCAGTAGTGGGTAAAATGATGGAATCAATTATTAAGGATGTCATAGCAGTGCATCTGGAAAATGGTGACATGATAGGTCCAAGTCAGCATGGATTTGTGAAAGGGAAATCATGCTTGACAAATCTTCTGGAATTTTTTGAGGATGTTTCCAGTAAAGTGGACAAAGGAGAACCAGTTGATGTGGTATATTTGGACTATCAGAAGGCTTTCGACAAGGTCCCACACAAGAGATTAATGTGCAAAGTTAAAGCACATGGGATTGGGGGTAGTGTGCTGACGTGGATTGAGAACTGGTTGTCAGACAGGAAGCAAAGAGTAGGAGTAAACGGGTACTTTTCAGAATGGCAGGCAGTGACTAGTGGGGTGCCGCAAGGTTCTGTGCTGGGCCCCCAGCTGTTTACATTGTACATTAATGATTTAGACGAGGGGATTAAATGCAGTATCTCCAAATTTGTGGATGACACTAAGTTGGGTGGCAGTGTGAGCTGCGAGGAGGATGCTATTAGGCTGCAGAGTGACTTGGATAGGTTAGGTGAGTGGGCAAATGCATGGCAGATGAAGTATAATGTGGATAAATGTGAGGTTATCCACTTTGGTGGTAAAAACAGAGAGACAGACTATTATCTGAATGGTGACAGATTAGGAAAAGGGAAGGTGCAACGAGACCTGGGTGTCATGGTACATCAGTCATTGAAGGTTAGCATGCAGGTACAGCAGGCGGTCAAGAAAGCAAATGGCATGTTGGCCTTCATAGCGAGGGGATTTGAATACAGGGGCAGGGAGGTGTTGTTACAGTTGTACAGGGCCTTGGTGAGGCCACACCTGGAGTATTGTGTACAGTTTTGGTCTCCTAACTTGAGGAAGGACATTCTTGCTATTGAGGGAGTGCAGCGAAGATTCACCAGACTGATTCCCGGGATGGCGGGACTGACCTATCAAGAAAGACTGGATCAACTGGGCTTGTATTCACTGGAGTTCAGAAGAATGAGAGGGGACCTCATAAAAACGTTTAAAATTCTGACGGGTTTAGACAGGTTAGATGCAGGAAGAATGTTCCCAATGTTGGGGAAGTCCAGAACCAGGGGTCACAGTCTGAGGATAAGGGGTAAGCCATTTAGGACCGAGATGAGGAGAAACTTCTTCACCCAGAGAGTGGTGAACCTGTGGAATTCTCTACCACAGAAAGTAGTTGAGGCCAATTCACTAAATATATTCAAAAGGGAGTTAGATGAAGTCCTTACTACTCGGGGGATCAAGGGTTATGGCGAGAAAGCAGGAAGGGGGTACTGAAGTTTCATGTTCAGCCATAAACTTATTGAATGGCGATGCAGGCTAGAAGGGCTGAATGGCCTGCTCCTGCACCTATTTTCTATGTTTCTATGTTTATATGACAGGGTCTAGTGTAATATAAACAGAGACAGGGCCTCGAGTAATATGAACAGAGAGACAGGGCCTAGTGTAATATGAACAGAGAGACAGGGCCTCGTGTAATATAAACAGAGACAGGGCCGAGTGTAATATAAACAGAGACAGGGCCTCGTGTAATATAAACAGAGATAGGGCCTCGTGTCATATAAACAGAGAGACAGGGCCTCGTATAATATGAACAGAGAGACAGGGCCTCGTGTAATATAAACAGAGACAGGGCCTAGTGTAATATAAACAGAGACAGGGTCTAGTGTAATATAAACAGAGACAGGGCCTCGTGTAATATAAACAGAGACACGGCCTCGTGTAATATAAACAGAGACAGGGCCTAGTGTAATATAAACAGAGACAGGGCCTAGTGTAATATAAACAGAGACAGGGTCTAGTGTAATATAAACAGAGACAGGGCCTCGTGTAATATAAACAGAGACAGCGCCTCATGTAATATAAACAGAGACAGGGTCTAGTGTAATAGAAACAGAGACAGGGTCCACTGTAATATAAACAGAGACAGGGTCTAGTGTAATATAAACAGAGACAGGGCTTAGTGTAATATAAACAGAGAGACAGGGCCTCGTGTAATATAAACAGAGACAGGGTCTAGTGTAATATAAACAGAGAGACAGGGTCGAGTGTAATATAAACAGAGAGACAGGGCCTCGTGTAATATAAACAGAGACAGGGCCTCGTGTAATATAAACAGAGACAGGGTCCACTGTAATATAAACAGAGACAGGGTCTAGTGTAATATAAACAGGGACAGGGTCGAGTGTAATATAAACAGAGACAGGGTCTAGTGTAATATAAACAGAGAGACAGGGTCTAGTGTAATATAAACAGAGAGACAGGGCCTCGTGTAATATAAACAGAGACAGGGTCTAGTGTAATATAAACAGAGAGACAGGGTCTAGTGTAATTTAAACAGAGACAGGGTCTAGTGTAATATAAACAGAGACATGGTCTGGTGTAATATAAACAGGGACAGGGTCTAGTGTAATATAAACAGAGACAGGGTCCACTGTAATATAAACAGAGACAGGGTCTAGTGTAATATAAACAGGGACAGGGTCTAGTGTAATATAAACAGAGACAGGGTCTCGTGTAATTTAAACAGTGACAGGGTCTAGTGTAATATAAACAGAGAGACAGGGTCTAGTGTAATATGAACAGAGACAGGGTCCAGTGTAATATAAACAGAGACAGGGTCTAGTGTAATATAAACAGAGAGACAGGGCCTCGTGTAATATAAACAGAGACAGGTTCTAGTGTAATATAAACAGAGAGACAGGGTCTAGTGTAATATAAACAGAGACAGGGTCCACTGTAATATAAACAGAGACAGGGTCTAGTGTAATATGAACAGAGACAGGGTCTAGTATAATATAAACAGAGAGACAGGGTCTAGTGTAATATAAACAGAGACAGGGTCCACTGTAATATAAACAGAGACAGGGTCCACTGTAATATAAACAGAGACAGGGTCTAGTGTAATTTAAACAGAGACAGGGTCTAGTGTAATATAAACAGAGACAGGGTCTCGTGTAATATAAACAGAGACAGGGTCTAGTGTAATATATACAGAGACAGGGTCTAGTGTAATATAAACAGAGACAGGGTCTAGTGTAATATAAACAGAGACAGGGTCTAGTGTAATATAAGCAGAGACAGGGTCTAGTGTAATATAAACAGAGACAGGGTCTAGTGTAATATAAACAAAGACAGGGTCTAGTGTAATATAAACAGAGACAGGGTCTAGTGTAATATAAACAGAGAGAGGGTCTAGTGTAATATAAACAGAGACAGGGTGCAGTGTAATATCAACCGAGACAGGGTCTAGTGTAATATAAACAGAGACAGGGTCTAGTGTAATATAAACAGAGACAGGGTCTAGTGTAATATAAACAGAGACAGGGTCTAGTGTAATATAAACAGGGACAGGGTCTAGTGTAATATAAACAGAGACAGGGTCTAGTGTAATATAAGCAGAGACAGGGTCGAGTGTAATTATAAACAGGGACAGGGTCTCGTGTAATATAAACAGAGATAGGGTCTAGTTTAATATAAACAGGGACATGGTCTATTGTAATTTAAACAGAGACATGGTCTAATGTAATATAAACAGAGAGATAGGGCCTAATGTAATATAAACAGAGAGACAGGGCCTCGTGTAATATAAACAGAGAGACAGGGCCTAGTGTAATATAAACAGAGAGACAGGGTCTAGTGTAATATAAACAGAGACAGGGTCTAGTGTAATGTAAACAGAGACAGGGTCTAGTGTAATATAAACAGAGACAGGGTCTAGTGTACGATAAACAGAGACAGGGTGTAGTGTAATATAAACAGAGACAGGGTCCAGTGTAATATAAACAGAGACAGGGTCCAGTGTAATATAAACAGAGACAGGGTCTAGTGTAATATAAACAGAGACATGGTCTGGTGTAATATAAACAGAGACAGGGTCTAGTGTAATATAAACAGAGACAGGGTCCAGTGTAATATAAACAGAGACAGGGTCCAGTGTAATATAAACAGAGACAGGGTCTAGTGTAATATAAACAGAGACAGGGTCTGGTGCAGTAATAACTGGGATAGGGCCTAATGTAATATAAACAGAGACAGGGTCTAGTGTAATATAAAAAGAGACAGGGTCTGCTGTAATATAAACAGAGACAGGGTATAGTGTAATATAAACAGAGACAGGGTCTGGTGTAATATAAACAGAGACAGGGCCTAGTGTAATATAAACAGAGACAGGGCCTAGTGTAATATAAACAGAGACAGGGCCTCGTGTAATATAAACAGAGACAGCGCCTCATGTAATATAAACAGAGACAGGGTCTAGTGTAATAGAAACAGAGACAGGGTCCACTGTAATATAAACAGAGACAGGGTCTAGTGTAATATAAACAGAGAGACAGGGCCTCGTGTAATATAAACAGAGACAGGGCTTAGTGTAATATAAACAGAGAGACAGGGCCTCGTGTAATATAAACAGAGACAGGGTCTAGTGTAATATAAACAGAGAGACAGGGTCTAGTGTAATATAAACAGAGAGACAGGGCCTCGTGTAATATAAACAGAGACAGGGTCTAGTGTAATATAAACAGAGAGACAGGGTCTAGTGTAATTTAAACAGAGACAGGGTCTAGTGTAATATAAACAGAGACAGGGCCTAGTGTAATATAAACAGGGACAGGGTCTAGTGTAATATAAACAGAGACAGGGTCCACTGTAATATAAACAGAGACAGGGTCTAGTGTAATATAAACAGGGACAGGGTCTAGTGTAATATAAACAGAGACAGGGTCTAGTGTAATATAAACAGAGACAGGGTCTCGTGTAATATAAACAGAGACAGGGTCTAGTGTAATATAAACAGGGACAGAAATAGCAGCGAACCCGGGGACTGGGAAAAATTTAGAACTCAGCAGAGGAGGACAAAGGGTTTGATTAGGGCAGGGAAAATGGAGTGCGAGAAGAAGCTTGCAGGGAACATTAAGGTGGATTGCTAAAGTTTCTATAGGTATGTAAAGAGAAAAAGGTTAGTAAAGACAAACGTAGGTCCCCTGCAGTCAGAATCAGGGGAAGTCATAACGGGGAACAAAGAAATGGCAGACCAATTGAACAAGTACTTTGGTTCGGTATTCACTAAGGAGGACACAAACAACCTTCCGGATATAAAAGGGGTCAGAGTGTCTAGTAAGGAGGGGGAACTGAGGGAAATGTTTATTAGTCGGGAAATTGTGTTGGGGAAATTGATGGGATTGAAGGCCGATAAATCCCCAGGGCCTGATGGACTGCATCCCAGAGTACTTAAGGAGGTGGCCTTGGAAATAGCGGATGCATTGACAGTCATTTTCCAACATTCCATTGACTCTGGATCAGTTCCTATGGAGTGGAGGGTAGCCAATGTAACCCCACTTTTTAAAAAAGGAGGGAGAGAGAAAACAGGGAATTATAGACCGGTCAGCCTGACCTCAGTAGTGGGTAAAATGATGGAATCAATTATTAAGGATGTCATAGCAGTGCATCTGGAAAATGGTGACATGATAGGTCCAAGTCAGCATGGATTTGTGAAAGGGAAATCATGCTTGACAAATCTTCTGGAATTTTTTGAGGATGTTTCCAGTAAAGTGGACAAAGGAGAACCAGTTGATGTGGTATGTTTGGACTTTCAGAAGGCTTTCGACAAGGTCCCACACAAGAGATTAATGTGCAAAGTTAAAGCACATGGGATTGGGGGTAGTGTGCTGACGTGGATTGAGAACTGGTTGTCAGACAGGAAGCAAAGAGTAGGAGTAAATGGGTACTTTTCAGAATGGCAGGCAGTGACTAGTGGGGTGCCGCAAGGTTCTGTGCTGGGCCCCCAGCTGTTTACATTGTACATTAATGATTTAGACGAGGGGATTAAATGCAGTATCTCCAAATTTGCGGATGACACTAAGTTGGGTGGCAGTGTGAGCTGCGAGGAGGATGCTATTAGGCTGCAGAGTGACTTGGATAGGTTAGGTGAGTGGGCAAATGCATGGCAGATGAAGTATAATGTGGATAAATGTGAGGTTATCCACTTTGGTGGTAAAAACAGAGAGACAGACTATTATCTGAATGGTGACAGATTAGGAAAAGGGAAGGTGCAACGAGACCTGGGTGTCATGGTACATCAGTCATTGAAGGTTAGCATGCAGGTACAGCAGGCGGTCAAGAAAGCAAATGGCATGTTGGCCTTCATAGCGAGGGGATTTGAATACAGGGGCAGGGAGGTGTTGTTACAGTTGTACAGGGCCTTGGTGAGGCCACACCTGGAGTATTGTGTACAGTTTTGGTCTCCTAACTTGAGGAAGGACATTCTTGCTATTGAGGGAGTGCAGCGAAGATTCACCAGACTGATTCCCGGGATGGCGGGACTGACCTATCAAGAAAGACTGGATCAACTGGGCTTGTATTCACTGGAGTTCAGAAGAATGAGAGGGGACCTCATAAAAACGTTTAAAATTCTGACGGGTTTAGACAGGTTAGATGCAGGAAGAATGTTCCCAATGTTGGGGAAGTCCAGAACCAGGGGTCACAGTCTGAGGATAAGGGGTAAGCCATTTAGGACCGAGATGAGGAGAAACTTCTTCACCCAGAGAGTGGTGAACCTGTGGAATTCTCTACCACAGAAAGTAGTTGAGGCCAATTCACTAAATATATTCAAAAGGGAGTTAGATGAAGTCCTTACTACTCGGGGGATCAAGGGTTATGGCGAGAAAGCAGGAAGGGGGTACTGAAGTTTCATGTTCA
The DNA here is from genome assembly GCF_044704955.1 of Pristiophorus japonicus. Taxonomy (NCBI): domain Eukaryota; kingdom Metazoa; phylum Chordata; class Chondrichthyes; family Pristiophoridae; genus Pristiophorus; species Pristiophorus japonicus. The sequence goes on along the minus strand of NW_027251590.1, from coordinate 1,306,832 downwards.
GCCATAAACTTATTGAATGGCGATGCAGGCTAGAAGGGCTGAATGGCCTGCTCCTGCACCTATTTTCTATGTTTCTATGTTTATATGACAGGGTCTAGTGTAATATAAACAGAGACAGGGCCTCGAGTAATATGAACAGAGAGACAGGGCCTAGTGTAATATGAACAGAGAGACAGGGCCTCGTGTAATATAAACAGAGACAGGGCCTAGTGTAATATAAACAGAGACAGGGCCTAGTGTAATATAAACAGAGACAGGGCCTCGTGTAATATAAACAGAGACAGCGCCTCATGTAATATAAACAGAGACAGGGTCTAGTGTAATAGAAACAGAGACAGGGTCCACTGTAATATAAACAGAGACAGGGTCTAGTGTAATATAAACAGAGACAGGGCTTAGTGTAATATAAACAGAGAGACAGGGCCTCGTGTAATATAAACAGAGACAGGGTCTAGTGTAATATAAACAGAGAGACAGGGTCGAGTGTAATATAAACAGAGAGACAGGGCCTCGTGTAATATAAACAGAGACAGGGCCTCGTGTAATATAAACAGAGACAGGGTCCACTGTAATATAAACAGAGACAGGGTCTAGTGTAATATAAACAGGGACAGGGTCGAGTGTAATATAAACAGAGACAGGGTCTAGTGTAATATAAACAGAGAGACAGGGTCTAGTGTAATATAAACAGAGAGACAGGGCCTCGTGTAATATAAACAGAGACAGGGTCTAGTGTAATATAAACAGAGAGACAGGGTCTAGTGTAATTTAAACAGAGACAGGGTCTAGTGTAATATAAACAGAGACAGGGCCTAGTGTAATATAAACAGGGACAGGGTCTAGTGTAATATAAACAGAGACAGGGTCCACTGTAATATAAACAGAGACAGGGTCTAGTGTAATATAAACAGGGACAGGGTCTAGTGTAATATAAACAGAGACAGGGTCTCGTGTAATTTAAACAGTGACAGGGTCTAGTGTAATATAAACAGAGAGACAGGGTCTAGTGTAATATGAACAGAGACAGGGTCCAGTGTAATATAAACAGAGACAGGGTCTAGTGTAATATAAACAGAGAGACAGGGCCTCGTGTAATATAAACAGAGACAGGTTCTAGTGTAATATAAACAGAGAGACAGGGTCTAGTGTAATATAAACAGAGACAGGGTCCACTGTAATATAAACAGAGACAGGGTCTAGTGTAATATAAACAGAGACAGGGTCCACTGTAATATAAACAGAGACAGGGTCCACTGTAATATAAACAGAGACAGGGTCTAGTGTAATTTAAACAGAGACAGGGTCTAGTGTAATATAAACAGAGACAGGGTCTCGTGTAATATAAACAGAGACAGGGTCTAGTGTAATATATACAGAGACAGGGTCTAGTGTAATATAAACAGAGACAGGGTCTAGTGTAATATAAACAGAGACAGGGTCTAGTGTAATATAAGCAGAGACAGGGTCTAGTGTAATATAAACAGAGACAGGGTCTAGTGTAATATAAACAAAGACAGGGTCTCGTGTAATATAAACAGAGACAGGGTCTAGTGTAATATAAACAGAGAGAGGGTCTAGTGTAATATAAACAGAGACAGGGTGCAGTGTAATATCAACCGAGACAGGGTCTAGTGTAATATAAACAGAGACAGGGTCTAGTGCAATATAAACAGAGACAGGGTCTAGTGTAATATAAACAGAGACAGGGTCTAGTGTAATATAAACAGGGACAGGGTCTAGTGTAATATAAACAGAGACAGGGTCTAGTGTAATATAAGCAGAGACAGGGTCGAGTGTAATTATAAACAGGGACAGGGTCTCGTGTAATATAAACAGAGATAGGGTCTAGTTTAATATAAACAGGGACATGGTCTATTGTAATTTAAACAGAGACATGGTCTAATGTAATATAAACAGAGAGACAGGGCCTCGTGTAATATAAACAGAGTGACAGGGCCTAGTGTAATATAAACAGAGAGACAGGGTCTAGTGTAATATAAACAGAGACAGGGTCTAGTGTAATATAAACAGAGACAGGGTCTAGTGTAATATAAACAGAGACAGGGTCTAGTGTACGATAAACAGAGACAGGGTCTAGTGTAATATAAACAGAGACATGGTCTGGTGTAATATAAACAGAGACAGGGTCTAGTGTAATATAAACAGAGACGGGGTCCAGTGTAATATAAACAGAGACAGGGTGTAGTGTAATATAAACAGAGACAGGGTCTAGTGTAATATAAACAGAGACAGGGTCTAGTGTAATATAAACAGAGACATGGTCTGGTGTAATATAAACAGAGACAGGGTCTAGTGTAATATAAACAGAGACAGGGTCCAGTGTAATATAAACAGAGACAGGGTCCAGTGTAATATAAACAGAGACAGGGTCTAGTGTAATATAAACAGAGACAGGGTCTGGTGCAGTAATAACTGGGATAGGGCCTAATGTAATATAAACAGAGACAGGGTCCAGTGTAATATAAACAGGGACAGGGTCCAGTGTAATATAAACAGAGACAGGGTCTAGTGTAATATAAACAGAGACAGGGTCTGGTGCAGTAATAACTGGGATAGGGCCTAATGTAATATAAACAGAGACAGGGTCTAGTGTAATATAAACAGAGACAGGGTCTGGTGTAATATAAACAGAGACAGGGCCTAGTGTAATATAAACAGAGACAGGGCCTAGTGTAATATAAACAGAGACAGGGCCTAGTGTAATATAAACAGAGACAGGGCCTAGTGTAATATAAACAGAGACAGGGCCTCGTGTAATATAAACAGAGACAGCGCCTCATGTAATATAAACAGAGACAGGGTCTAGTGTAATAGAAACAGAGACAGGGTCCACTGTAATATAAACAGAGACAGGGTCTAGTGTAATATAAACAGAGAGACAGGGCCTCGTGTAATATAAACAGAGACAGGGCTTAGTGTAATATAAACAGAGAGACAGGGCCTCGTGTAATATAAACAGAGACAGGGTCTAGTGTAATATAAACAGAGAGACAGGGTCGAGTGTAATATAAACAGAGAGACAGGGCCTCGTGTAATATAAACAGAGACAGGGCCTCGTGTAATATGAACAGAGACAGGGTCCACTGTAATATAAACAGAGACAGGGTCTAGTGTAATATAAACAGGGACAGGGTCGAGTGTAATATAAACAGAGACAGGGTCTAGTGTAATATAAACAGAGAGACAGGGTCTCGTGTAATATAAACAGAGAGACAGGGCCTCGTGTAATATAAACAGAGACAGGGTCTAGTGTAATATAAACAGAGAGACAGGGTCTAGTGTAATTTAAACAGAGACAGGGTCTAGTGTAATATAAACAGAGACAGGGTCTAGTGTAATATAAGCAGAGACAGGGTCGAGTGTAATTATAAACAGGGACAGGGTCTCGTGTAATATAAACAGAGATAGGGTCTAGTTTAATATAAACAGGGACATGGTCTATTGTAATTTAAACAGAGACATGGTCTAATGTAATATAAACAGAGAGATAGGGCCTAATGTAATATAAACAGAGAGACAGGGCCTCGTGTAATATAAACAGAGAGACAGGGCCTAGTGTAATATAAACAGAGAGACAGGGTCTAGTGTAATATAAACAGAGACAGGGTCTAGTGTAATATAAACAGAGACAGGGTCTAGTGTAATATAAACAGAGACAGGGTCTAGTGTACGATAAACACAGACAGGGTGTAGTGTAATATAAACAGAGACAGGGTCCAGTGTAATATAAACAGAGACAGGGTCCAGTGTAATATAAACAGGGACAGGGTCGAGTGTAATATAAACAGAGACAGGGTCTAGTGTAATATAAACAGAGAGACAGGGTCTCGTGTAATATAAACAGAGAGACAGGGCCTCGTGTAATATAAACAGAGACAGGGTCTAGTGTAATATAAACAGAGAGACAGGGTCTAGTGTAATTTAAACAGAGACAGGGTCTAGTGTAATATAAACAGAGACAGGGCCTAGTGTAATATGAACAGGGACAGGGTCTAGTGTAATATAAACAGAGACAGGGTCCACTGTAATATAAACAGAGACAGGGTCCACTGTAATATAAACAGAGACAGGGTCTAGTGTAATTTAAACAGAGACAGGGTCTAGTGTAATATAAACAGAGACAGGGTCTCGTGTAATATAAACAGAGACAGGGTCTAGTGTAATATATACAGAGACAGGGTCTAGTGTAATATAAACAGAGACAGGGTCTAGTGTAATATAAACAGAGACAGGGTCTAGTGTAATATAAGCAGAGACAGGGTCTAGTGTAATATAAACAGAGACAGGGTCTAGTGTAATATAAACAAAGAATGGGTCTAGTGTAATATAAACAGAGACAGGGTCTAGTGTAATATAAACAGAGAGAGGGTCTAGTGTAATATAAACAGAGACAGGGTGCAGTGTAATATCAACCGAGACAGGGTCTAGTGTAATATAAACAGAGACAGGGTCTAGTGTAATATAAACAGAGACAGGGTCTAGTGTAATATAAACAGAGACAGGGTCTAGTGTAATATAAACAGGGACAGGGTCTAGTGTAATATAAACAGAGACAGGGTCTAGTGTAATATAAGCAGAGACAGGGTCGAGTGTAATTATAAACAGGGACAGGGTCTCGTGTAATATAAACAGAGATAGGGTCTAGTTTAATATAAACAGGGACATGGTCTATTGTAATTTAAACAGAGACATGGTCTAATGTAATATAAACAGAGAGATAGGGCCTAATGTAATATAAACAGAGAGACAGGGCCTCGTGTAATATAAACAGAGAGACAGGGCCTAGTGTAATATAAACAGAGAGACAGGGTCTAGTGTAATATAAACAGAGACAGGGTCTAGTGTAATATAAACAGAGACAGGGTCTAGTGTAATATAAACAGAGACAGGGTCTAGTGTACGATAAACACAGACAGGGTGTAGTGTAATATAAACAGAGACAGGGTCCAGTGTAATATAAACAGAGACAGGGTCCAGTGTAATATAAACAGAGACAGGGTCTAGTGTAATATAAACAGAGACATGGTCTGGTGTAATATAAACAGAGACAGGGTCTAGTGTAATATAAACAGAGACAGGGTCCAGTGTAATATAAACAGAGACAGGGTCCAGTGTAATATAAACAGAGACAGGGTCTAGTGTAATATAAACAGAGACAGGGTCTGGTGCAGTAATAACTGGGATAGGGCCTAATGTAATATAAACAGAGACAGGGTCTAGTGTAATATAAAAAGAGACAGGGTCTGCTGTAATATAAACAGAGACAGGGTATAGTGTAATATAAACAGAGACAGGGTCTGGTGTAATATAAACAGAGACAGGGCCTAGTGTAATATAAACAGAGACAGGGCCTAGTGTAATATAAACAGAGACAGGGCCTCGTGTAATATAAACAGAGACAGCGCCTCATGTAATATAAACAGAGACAGGGTCTAGTGTAATAGAAACAGAGACAGGGTCCACTGTAATATAAACAGAGACAGGGTCTAGTGTAATATAAACAGAGAGACAGGGCCTCGTGTAATATAAACAGAGACAGGGCTTAGTGTAATATAAACAGAGAGACAGGGCCTCGTGTAATATAAACAGAGACAGGGTCTAGTGTAATATAAACAGAGAGACAGGGTCGAGTGTAATATAAACAGAGAGACAGGGCCTCGTGTAATATAAACAGAGACAGGGCCTCGTGTAATATGAACAGAGACAGGGTCCACTGTAATATAAACAGAGACAGGGTCTAGTGTAATATAAACAGGGACAGGGTCGAGTGTAATATAAACAGAGACAGGGTCTAGTGTAATATAAACAGAGAGACAGGGTCTAGTGTAATATAAACAGAGAGACAGGGCCTCGTGTAATATAAACAGAGACAGGGTCTAGTGTAATATAAACAGAGAGACAGGGTCTAGTGTAATTTAAACAGAGACAGGGTCTAGTGTAATATAAACAGAGACAGGGCCTAGTGTAATATAAACAGGGACAGGGTCTAGTGTAATATAAACAGAGACAGGGTCCACTGTAATATAAACAGAGACAGGGTCTAGTGTAATATAAACAGGGACAGGGTCTAGTGTAATATAAACAGAGACAGGGTCTAGTGTAATATAAACAGAGACAGGGTCTCGTGTAATATAAACAGAGACAGGGTCTAGTGTAATATAAACAGGGACAGAAATAGCAGCGAACCCGGGGACTGGGAAAAATTTAGAACTCAGCAGAGGAGGACAAAGGGTTTGATTAGGGCAGGGAAAATGGAGTGCGAGAAGAAGCTTGCAGGGAACATTAAGGTGGATTGCTAAAGTTTCTATAGGTATGTAAAGAGAAAAAGGTTAGTAAAGACAAACGTAGGTCCCCTGCAGTCAGAATCAGGGGAAGTCATAACGGGGAACAAAGAAATGGCAGACCAATTGAACAAGTACTTTGGTTCGGTATTCACTAAGGAGGACACAAACAACCTTCCGGATATAAAAGGGGTCAGAGTGTCTAGTAAGGAGGGGGAACTGAGGGAAATGTTTATTAGTCGGGAAATTGTGTTGGGGAAATTGATGGGATTGAAGGCCGATAAATCCCCAGGGCCTGATGGACTGCATCCCAGAGTACTTAAGGAGGTGGCCTTGGAAATAGCGGATGCATTGACAGTCATTTTCCAACATTCCATTGACTCTGGATCAGTTCCTATGGAGTGGAGGGTAGCCAATGTAACCCCACTTTTTAAAAAAGGAGGGAGAGAGAAAACAGGGAATTATAGACCGGTCAGCCTGACCTCAGTAGTGGGTAAAATGATGGAATCAATTATTAAGGATGTCATAGCAGTGCATCTGGAAAATGGTGACATGATAGGTCCAAGTCAGCATGGATTTGTGAAAGGGAAATCATGCTTGACAAATCTTCTGGAATTTTTTGAGGATGTTTCCAGTAAAGTGGACAAAGGAGAACCAGTTGATGTGGTATGTTTGGACTTTCAGAAGGCTTTCGACAAGGTCCCACACAAGAGATTAATGTGCAAAGTTAAAGCACATGGGATTGGGGGTAGTGTGCTGACGTGGATTGAGAACTGGTTGTCAGACAGGAAGCAAAGAGTAGGAGTAAATGGGTACTTTTCAGAATGGCAGGCAGTGACTAGTGGGGTGCCGCAAGGTTCTGTGCTGGGCCCCCAGCTGTTTACATTGTACATTAATGATTTAGACGAGGGGATTAAATGCAGTATCTCCAAATTTGCGGATGACACTAAGTTGGGTGGCAGTGTGAGCTGCGAGGAGGATGCTATTAGGCTGCAGAGTGACTTGGATAGGTTAGGTGAGTGGGCAAATGCATGGCAGATGAAGTATAATGTGGATAAATGTGAGGTTATCCACTTTGGTGGTAAAAACAGAGAGACAGACTATTATCTGAATGGTGACAGATTAGGAAAAGGGAAGGTGCAACGAGACCTGGGTGTCATGGTACATCAGTCATTGAAGGTTAGCATGCAGGTACAGCAGGCGGTCAAGAAAGCAAATGGCATGTTGGCCTTCATAGCGAGGGGATTTGAATACAGGGGCAGGGAGGTGTTGTTACAGTTGTACAGGGCCTTGGTGAGGCCACACCTGGAGTATTGTGTACAGTTTTGGTCTCCTAACTTGAGGAAGGACATTCTTGCTATTGAGGGAGTGCAGCGAAGATTCACCAGACTGATTCCCGGGATGGCGGGACTGACCTATCAAGAAAGACTGGATCAACTGGGCTTGTATTCACTGGAGTTCAGAAGAATGAGAGGGGACCTCATAAAAACGTTTAAAATTCTGACGGGTTTAGACAGGTTAGATGCAGGAAGAATGTTCCCAATGTTGGGGAAGTCCAGAACCAGGGGTCACAGTCTGAGGATAAGGGGTAAGCCATTTAGGACCGAGATGAGGAGAAACTTCTTCACCCAGAGAGTGGTGAACCTGTGGAATTCTCTACCACAGAAAGTAGTTGAGGCCAATTCACTAAATATATTCAAAAGGGAGTTAGATGAAGTCCTTACTACTCGGGGGATCAAGGGTTATGGCGAGAAAGCAGGAAGGGGGTACTGAAGTTTCATGTTCAGCCATAAACTTATTGAATGGCGATGCAGGCTAGAAGGGCTGAATGGCCTGCTCCTGCACCTATTTTCTATGTTTCTATGTTTATATGACAGGGTCTAGTGCAATATAAACAGAGACAGGGCCTCGAGTAATATGAACAGAGAGACAGGGCCTAGTGTAATATGAACAGAGAGACAGGGCCTCGTGTAATATAAACAGAGACAGGGCCGAGTGTAATATAAACAGAGACAGGGCCTCGTGTAATATAAACAGAGATAGGGCCTCGTGTCATATAAACAGAGAGACAGGGCCTCGTATAATATGAACAGAGAGACAGGGCCTCGTGTAATATAAACAGAGACAGGGCCTAGTGTAATATAAACAGAGACAGGGTCTAGTGTAATATAAACAGAGACAGGGCCTCGTGTAATATAAACAGAGACACGGCCTCGTGTAATATAAACAGAGACAGGGCCTAGTGTAATATAAACAGAGACAGGGCCTAGTGTAATATAAACAGAGACAGGGTCTAGTGTAATATAAACAGAGACAGGGCCTCGTGTAATATAAACAGAGACAGCGCCTCATGTAATATAAACAGAGACAGGGTCTAGTGTAATAGAAACAGAGACAGGGTCCACTGTAATATAAACAGAGACAGGGTCTAGTGTAATATAAACAGAGACAGGGCTTAGTGTAATATAAACAGAGAGACAGGGCCTCGTGTAATATAAACAGAGACAGGGTCTAGTGTAATATAAACAGAGAGACAGGGTCGAGTGTAATATAAACAGAGAGACAGGGCCTCGTGTAATATAAACAGAGACAGGGCCTCGTGTAATATAAACAGAGACAGGGTCCACTGTAATATAAACAGAGACAGGGTCTAGTGTAATATAAACAGGGACAGGGTCGAGTGTAATATAAACAGAGACAGGGTCTAGTGTAATATAAACAGAGAGACAGGGTCTAGTGTAATATAAACAGAGAGACAGGGCCTCGTGTAATATAAACAGAGACAGGGTCTAGTGTAATATAAACAGAGAGACAGGGTCTAGTGTAATTTAAACAGAGACAGGGTCTAGTGTAATATAAACAGAGACATGGTCTGGTGTAATATAAACAGGGACAGGGTCTAGTGTAATATAAACAGAGACAGGGTCCACTGTAATATAAACAGAGACAGGGTCTAGTGTAATATAAACAGGGACAGGGTCTAGTGTAATATAAACAGAGACAGGGTCTCGTGTAATTTAAACAGTGACAGGGTCTAGTGTAATATAAACAGAGAGACAGGGTCTAGTGTAATATGAACAGAGACAGGGTCCAGTGTAATATAAACAGAGACAGGGTCTAGTGTAATATAAACAGAGAGACAGGGCCTCGTGTAATATAAACAGAGACAGGTTCTAGTGTAATATAAACAGAGACAGGGCCTCGTGTAATATAAACAGAGACAGCGCCTCATGTAATATAAACAGAGACAGGGTCTAGTGTAATAGAAACAGAGACAGGGTCCACTGTAATATAAACAGAGACAGGGTCTAGTGTAATATAAACAGAGACAGGGTCCAGTGTAATAGAAACAGAGACAGGGTCCACTGTAATATAAACAGAGACAGGGTCTAGTGTAATATAAACAGAGAGACAGGGCCTCGTGTAATATAAACAGAGACAGGGCTTAGTGTAATATAAACAGAGAGACAGGGCCTCGTGTAATATAAACAGAGACAGGGTCTAGTGTAATATAAACAGAGAGACAGGGTCGAGTGTAATATAAACAGAGAGACAGGGCCTCGTGTAATATAAACAGAGACAGGGCCTCGTGTAATATAAACAGAGACAGGGTCCACTGTAATATAAACAGAGACAGGGTCTAGTGTAATATAAACAGGGACAGGGTCGAGTGTAATATAAACAGAGACAGGGTCTAGTGTAATATAAACAGAGAGACAGGGTCTAGTGTAATATAAACAGAGAGACAGGGCCTCGTGTAATATAAACAGAGACAGGGTCTAGTGTAATATAAACAGAGAGACAGGGTCTAGTGTAATTTAAACAGAGACAGGGTCTAGTGTAATATAAACAGAGACAGGGCCTAGTGTAATATAAACAGGGACAGGGTCTAGTGTAATATAAACAGAGACAGGGTCCACTGTAATATAAACAGAGACAGGGTCTAGTGTAATATAAACAGGGACAGGGTCTAGTGTAATATAAACAGAGACAGGGTCTCGTGTAATTTAAACAGTGACAGGGTCTAGTGTAATATAAACAGAGAGACAGGGTCTAGTGTAATATGAACAGAGACAGGGTCCAGTGTAATATAAACAGAGACAGGGTCTAGTGTAATATAAACAGAGAGACAGGGCCTCGTGTAATATAAACAGAGACAGGTTCTAGTGTAATATAAACAGAGAGACAGGGTCTAGTGTAATATAAACAGAGACAGGGTCCACTGTAATATAAACAGAGACAGGGTCTAGTGTAATATAAACAGAGACAGGGTCCACTGTAATATAAACAGAGACAGGGTCCACTGTAATATAAACAGAGACAGGGTCTAGTGTAATTTAAACAGAGACAGAGTCTAGTGTAATATAAACAGAGACAGGGTCTCGTGTAATATAAACAGAGACAGGGTCTCGTGTAATATAAACAGAGACAGGGTCTAGTGTAATATATACAGAGACAGGGTCTAGTGTAATATAAACAGAGACAGGGTCTAGTGTAATATAAACAGAGACAGGGTCTAGTGTAATATAAGCAGAGACAGGGTCTAGTGTAATATAAACAGAGACAGGGTCTAGTGTAATATAAACAAAGACAGGGTCTCGTGTAATATAAACAGAGACAGGGTCTAGTGTAATATAAACAGAGAGAGGGTCTAGTGTAATATAAACAGAGACAGGGTGCAGTGTAATATCAACCGAGACAGGGTCTAGTGTAATATAAACAGAGACAGGGTCTAGTGTAATATAAACAGAGACAGGGTCTAGTGTAATATAAACAGAGACAGGGTCTAGTGTAATATAAACAGGGACAGGGTCTAGTGTAATATAAACAGAGACAGGGTCTAGTGTAATATAAGCAGAGACAGGGTCGAGTGTAATTATAAACAGGGACAGGGTCTCGTGTAATATAAACAGAGATAGGGTCTAGTTTAATATAAACAGGGACATGGTCTATTGTAATTTAAACAGAGACATGGTCTAATGTAATATAAACAGAGAGACAGGGCCTCGTGTAATATAAACAGAGAGACAGGGCCTAGTGTAATATAAACAGAGAGACAGGGTCTAGTGTAATATAAACAGAGACAGGGTCTAGTGTAATATAAACAGAGACAGGGTCTAGTGTAATATAAACAGAGACAGGGTCCAGTGTACGATAAACAGAGACAGGGTCTAGTGTAATATAAACAGAGACGGGGTCCAGTGTAATATAAACAGAGACAGGGTCTAGTGTAATATAAACAGAGACAGGGTCTAGTGTAATATAAACAGAGACATGGTCTGGTGTAATATAAACAGAGACAGGGTCTAGTGTAATATAAACAGAGACAGGGTCCAGTGTAATATAAACAGAGACAGGGTCCAGTGTAATATAAACAGAGACAGGGTCCAGTGTAATATAAACAGAGACAGGGTCTAGTGTAATATAAACAGAGACAGGGTCTGGTGCAGTAATAACTGGGATAGGGCCTAATGTAATATAAACAGAGACAGGGTCTAGTGTAATATAAACAGAGACAGGGTCTGGTGTAATATAAACAGAGACAGGGCCTAGTGTAATATAAACAGAGACAGGGCCTAGTGTAATATAAACAGAGACAGGGCCTCGTGTAATATAAACAGAGACAGCGCCTCATGTAATATAAACAGAGACAGGGTCTAGTGTAATAGAAACAGAGACAGGGTCCACTGTAATATAAACAGAGACAGGGTCTAGTGTAATATAAACAGAGAGACAGGGCCTCGTGTAATATAAACAGAGACAGGGCTTAGTGTAATATAAACAGAGAGACAGGGCCTCGTGTAATATAAACAGAGACAGGGTCTAGTGTAATATAAACAGAGAGACAGGGTCGAGTGTAATATAAACAGAGAGACAGGGCCTCGTGTAATATAAACAGAGACAGGGCCTCGTGTAATATGAACAGAGACAGGGTCCACTGTAATATAAACAGAGACAGGGTCTAGTGTAATATAAACAGGGACAGGGTCGAGTGTAATATAAACAGAGACAGGGTCTAGTGTAATATAAACAGAGAGACAGGGTCTCGTGTAATATAAACAGAGAGACAGGGCCTCGTGTAATATAAACAGAGACAGGGTCTAGTGTAATATAAACAGAGAGACAGGGTCTAGTGTAATTTAAACAGAGACAGGGTCTAGTGTAATATAAACAGAGACAGGGCCTAGTGTAATATGAACAGGGACAGGGTCTAGTGTAATATAAACAGAGACAGGGTCCACTGTAATATAAACAGAGACAGGGTCTAGTGTAATATAAACAGGGACAGGGTCTAGTGTAATATAAACAGAGACAGGGTCTAGTGTAATATAAACAGAGACAGGGTCTAGTGTAATATAAACAGGGACAGAAATAGCAGCGAACCCGGGGACTGGGAAAAATTTAGAACTCAGCAGAGGAGGACAAAGGGTTTGATTAGGGCAGGGAAAATGGAGTGCGAGAAGAAGCTTGCAGGGAACATTAAGGTGGATTGCTAAAGTTTCTATAGGTATGTAAAGAGAAAAAGGTTAGTAAAGACAAACGTAGGTCCCCTGCAGTCAGAATCAGGGGAAGTCATAACGGGGAACAAAGAAATGGCAGACCAATTGAACAAGTACTTTGGTTCGGTATTCACTAAGGAGGACACAAACAACCTTCCGGATATAAAAGGGGTCAGAGTGTCTAGTAAGGAGGGGGAACTGAGGGAAATGTTTATTAGTCGGGAAATTGTGTTGGGGAAATTGATGGGATTGAAGGCCGATAAATCCCCAGGGCCTGATGGACTGCATCCCAGAGTACTTAAGGAGGTGGCCTTGGAAATAGCGGATGCATTGACAGTCATTTTCCAACATTCCATTGACTCTGGATCAGTTCCTATGGAGTGGAGGGTAGCCAATGTAACCCCACTTTTTAAAAAAGGAGGGAGAGAGAAAACAGGGAATTATAGACCGGTCAGCCTGACCTCAGTAGTGGGTAAAATGATGGAATCAATTATTAAGGATGTCATAGCAGTGCATCTGGAAAATGGTGACATGATAGGTCCAAGTCAGCATGGATTTGTGAAAGGGAAATCATGCTTGACAAATCTTCTGGAATTTTTTGAGGATGTTTCCAGTAAAGTGGACAAAGGAGAACCAGTTGATGTGGTATGTTTGGACTTTCAGAAGGCTTTCGACAAGGTCCCACACAAGAGATTAATGTGCAAAGTTAAAGCACATGGGATTGGGGGTAGTGTGCTGACGTGGATTGAGAACTGGTTGTCAGACAGGAAGCAAAGAGTAGGAGTAAATGGGTACTTTTCAGAATGGCAGGCAGTGACTAGTGGGGTGCCGCAAGGTTCTGTGCTGGGCCCCCAGCTGTTTACATTGTACATTAATGATTTAGACGAGGGGATTAAATGCAGTATCTCCAAATTTGCGGATGACACTAAGTTGGGTGGCAGTGTGAGCTGCGAGGAGGATGCTATTAGGCTGCAGAGTGACTTGGATAGGTTAGGTGAGTGGGCAAATGCATGGCAGATGAAGTATAATGTGGATAAATGTGAGGTTATCCACTTTGGTGGTAAAAACAGAGAGACAGACTATTATCTGAATGGTGACAGATTAGGAAAAGGGAAGGTGCAACGAGACCTGGGTGTCATGGTACATCAGTCATTGAAGGTTAGCATGCAGGTACAGCAGGCGGTCAAGAAAGCAAATGGCATGTTGGCCTTCATAGCGAGGGGATTTGAATACAGGGGCAGGGAGGTGTTGCTACAGTTGTACAGGGCCTTGGTGAGGCCACACCTGGAGTATTGTGTACAGTTTTGGTCTCCTAACTTGAGGAAGGACATTCTTGCTATTGAGGGAGTGCAGCGAAGATTCACCAGACTGATTCCCGGGATGGCGGGACTGACCTATCAAGAAAGACTGGATCAACTGGGCTTGTATTCACTGGAGTTCAGAAGAATGAGAGGGGACCTCATAAAAACGTTTAAAATTCTGACGGGTTTAGACAGGTTAGATGCAGGAAGAATGTTCCCAATGTTGGGGAAGTCCAGAACCAGGGTTCACAGTCTGAGGATAAGGGGTAAGCCATTTAGGACCGAGATGAGGAGAAACTTCTTCACCCAGAGAGTAGTGAACCTGTGGAATTCTCTACCACAGAAAGTAGTTGAGGCCAATTCACTAAATATATTCAAAAGGGAGTTAGATGAAGTCCTTACTACTCGGGGGATCAAGGGTTATGGCGAGAAAGCAGGAAGGGGGTACTGAAGTTTCATGTTCAGCCATAAACTTATTGAATGGCGGTGCAGGCTAGAAGGGCTGAATGGCCTGCTCCTGCACCTATTTTCTATGTTTCTATGTTTATATGACAGGGTCTAGTGTAATATAAACAGAGACAGGGCCTCGTGTAATATGAACAGAGAGACAGGGCCTAGTGTAATATGAACAGAGAGACAGGGCCTCGTGTAATATAAACAGAGACAGGGCCTTATGTAATATAAACAGAGACAGGGCCTCGTGTAATATAAACAGAGACAGGGCCTAGTGTAATATAAACAGAGACAGGGTCTAGTGTAATATAAAAAGAGACAGGGTCTGCTGTAATATAAACAGAGACAGGGTCTAGTGTAATATAAACAGAGACAGGGCCTCGTGTAATATAAACAGAGAGACAGCGCCTCATGTAATATAAACAGAGACAGGGTCTAGTGTAATATAAACAGAGAGACAGGGTCTAGTGTAATATAAACAGAGACAGGGTCCACTGTAATATAAACAGAGACAGGGTCTAGTGTAATATAAACAGGGACAGGGTCTAGTGTAATATAAACAGAGAGACAGGGTCTAGTGTAATATAAACAGAGAGACAGGGTCTAGTGTAATATAAACAGAGAGACAGGGTCTAGTGTAATATAAACAGAGAGACAGGGCCTCGTGTAATATGAACAGAGACAGGGTCTAGTGTAATATAAACAGAGACAGGGTCTAGTGTAATATAAACAGAGACAGGGTCTAGTGTAATATAAACAGGGACAGGGTCTAGTGTAATATAAACAGAGACAGGGTCCACTGTAATATAAACAGAGACAGGGCCGAGTGTAATATAAACAGGGACAGGGTCTAGTGTAATATAAACAGAGACAGGGTCTCGTTTAATTTAAACAGTGACAGGGTCGAGTGTAATATAAACAGAGAGACAGGGTCTAGTGTAATATGAACAGAGACAGGGTCCAGTGTAATATAAACAGAGACAGGGTCTAGTGTAATATAAACAGAGAGACAGGGCCTCGTGTAATATAAACAGAGACAGGGTCTAGTGTAATATAAACAGAGACAGGGTCTAGTGTAATATAAACAGAGAGACAGGGTCTAGTGTAATATAAACAGAGACAGGGTCCACTGTAATATAAACAGAGACAGGGTCTAGTGTAATATGAACAGAGACAGGGTCTAGTGTAATATAAACAGAGAGACAGGGTCTAGTGTAATATAAACAGAGACAGGGTCCACTGTAATATAAACAGAGACAGGGTCCACTGTAATATAAACAGAGACAGGGTCTAGTGTAATATAAACAGAGACAGGGTCTAGTGTAATATAAACAGAGACAGGGTCTAGTGTAATATAAACAGAGACAGGGTCTAGTGTAATATATACAGAGACAGGGTCTAGTGTAATATAAACAGAGACAGGGTCTAGTGTAATATAAACAGAGACAGGGTCCAGTGTAATATACGCAGAGACAGGGTCTAGTGTAATATAAACAGAGACAGGGTCTAGTGTAATATAAACAAAGACAGGGTCTAGTGTAATATAAACAGAGACAGGGTCTAGTGTAATATAAACAGAGAGAGGGTCGAGTGTAATATAAACAGAGACAGGGTCTAGTGTAATATAAACAGAGACAGGGTGCAGTGTAATATCAACCGAGACAGGGTCTAGTGTAATATAAACAGAGACAGGGTCTAGTGTAATATAAACAGAGACAGGGTCTAGTGTAATATAAACAGAGACAGGGTCTAGTGTAATATAAACAGAGACAGGGTCTAGTGTAATATAAACAGGGACAGGGTCTAGTGTAATATAAACAGAGACAGGGTCTTGTGTAATATAAGCAGAGACAGGGTCGAGTGTAATATAAACAGGGACAGGGTCTCGTGTAATATAAACAGAGATAGGGTCTAGTTTAATATAAACAGGGACATGGTCTATTGTAATTTAAACAGAGACATGGTCTAATGTAATATAAACAGAGAGACAGGGCCTCGTGTAATATAAACAGAGAGACAGGGCCGAGTGTAATATAAACAGAGAGACAGGGTCTAGTGTAATATAAACAGAGACAGGGTCTAGTGTAATATAAACAGAGACAGGGTCTAGTGTAATATAAACAGAGACAGGGTCTAGTGTACTATAAACAGAGACAGGGTGTAGTGTAATATAAACAGAGACAGGGTCCAGTGTAATATAAACAGAGACAGGGTCCAGTGTAATATAAACAGAGACAGGGTCTAGTGTAATATAAACAGAGACAGGGTCTAGTGTAATATAAACAGAGACAGGGTCTAGTGTAATATAAACAGAGACAGGGTGTAGTGTAATATAAACAGAGACAGGGTCCAGTGTAATATAAACAGAGACAGGGTCTAGTGTAATATAAACAGAGACATGGTCTGGTGTAATACAAACAGAGACAGGGTCTAGTGTAATATAAACAGAGACAGGGTCCAGTGTAATATAAACAGAGACAGGGTCCAGTGTAATATAAACAGAGACAGGGTCTAGTGTAATATAAACAGAGACAGGGTCTAGTGTAATATAAACAGAGACAGGGTCTGGTGCAGTAATAACTGGGATAGGGCCTAATGTAATATAAAAAGAGACAGGGTCTAGTGTAACATAAACAGAGACAGGGTCCAGTGTAATATAAACAGAGACAGGGTCTAGTGTAATATAAACAGAGATAGGGTCTAGTGTAATATAAACAGAGACAGGGTCCAGTGTAATATAAACAGAGACAGGGTCTAGTGTAATATAAACAGAGACAGGGTCTAGTGTACTATAAACAGAGACAGGGTGTAGTGTAACATAAACAGAGACAGGGTCCAGTGTAATATAAACAGAGACAGGGTCTAGTGTAATATAAACAGAGACAGGGTCTAGTGTAATATAAACAGAGACAGGGTCTAGTGTACTATAAACAGAGACAGGATGTAGTGTAATATAAACAGAGACAGGGTCCAGTGTAATATAAACATAGACAGGGTCTGGTGTAATATAAACAGAGACATGGTCTGGTGTAATATAAACAGAGACAGGGTCTAGTGTAATATAAACAGAGACAGGGTCCAGTGTAATATAAACAGAGACAGGGTCCAGTGTAATATAAACAGAGACAGGGTCTAGTGTAATATAAACAGAGACAGGGTCTAGTGTAATATAAACAGAGACAGGGTCTGGTGCAGTAATAACTGGGATAGGGCCTAATGTAATATAAACAGAGACAGGGTCTAGTGTAATATAAAAAGAGACAGGGTCTGCTGTAATATAAACAGAGACAGGGTCCAGTGTAATATAAACAGAGACAGGGTCTAGTGTAATATAAACAGAGACAGGGTCTGGTGCAGTAATAACTGGGATAGGGCCTAATGTAATATAAACAGAGACAGGGTCTAGTGTAATATAAACAGAGACAGGGTCTGGTGTAATATAAACAGAGACAGGGCCTAGTGTAATATAAACAGAGACAGGGCCTAGTGTAATATAAACAGAGACAGGGCCTAGTGTAATATAAACAGAGACAGGGCCTAGTGTAATATAAACAGAGACAGGGCCTCGTGTAATATAAACAGAGACAGCGCCTCATGTAATATAAACAGAGACAGGGTCTAGTGTAATAGAAACAGAGACAGGGTCCACTGTAATATAAACAGAGACAGGGTCTAGTGTAATATAAACAGAGAGACAGGGCCTCGTGTAATATAAACAGAGACAGGGCTTAGTGTAATATAAACAGAGAGACAGGGCCTCGTGTAATAGAAACAGAGACAGGGTCTAGTGTAATATAAACAGAGAGACAGGGTCGAGTGTAATATAAACAGAGAGACAGGGCCTCGTGTAATATAAACAGAGACAGGGCCTCGTGTAATATGAACAGAGACAGGGTCCACTGTAATATAAACAGAGACAGGGTCTAGTGTAATATAAACAGGGACAGGGTCGAGTGTAATATAAACAGAGACAGGGTCTAGTGTAATATAAACAGAGAGACAGGGTCTCGTGTAATATAAACAGAGAGACAGGGCCTCGTGTAATATAAACAGAGACAGGGTCTAGTGTAATATAAACAGAGAGACAGGGTCTAGTGTAATTTAAACAGAGACAGGGTCTAGTGTAATATAAACAGAGACAGGGCCTAGTGTAATATGAACAGGGACAGGGTCTAGTGTAATATAAACAGAGACAGGGTCCACTGTAATATAAACAGAGACAGGGTCTAGTGTAATATAAACAGGGACAGGGTCTAGTGTAATATAAACAGAGACAGGGTCTAGTGTAATATAAACAGAGACAGGGTCTAGTGTAATATAAACAGGGACAGAAATAGCAGCGAACCCGGGGACTGGGAAAAATTTAGAACTCAGCAGAGGAGGACAAAGGGTTTGATTAGGGCAGGGAAAATGGAGTGCGAGAAGAAGCTTGCAGGGAACATTAAGGTGGATTGCTAAAGTTTCTATAGGTATGTAAAGAGAAAAAGGTTAGTAAAGACAAACGTAGGTCCCCTGCAGTCAGAATCAGGGGAAGTCATAACGGGGAACAAAGAAATGGCAGACCAATTGAACAAGTACTTTGGTTCGGTATTCACTAAGGAGGACACAAACAACCTTCCGGATATAAAAGGGGTCAGAGTGTCTAGTAAGGAGGGGGAACTGAGGGAAATGTTTATTAGTCGGGAAATTGTGTTGGGGAAATTGATGGGATTGAAGGCCGATAAATCCCCAGGGCCTGATGGACTGCATCCCAGAGTACTTAAGGAGGTGGCCTTGGAAATAGCGGATGCATTGACAGTCATTTTCCAACATTCCATTGACTCTGGATCAGTTCCTATGGAGTGGAGGGTAGCCAATGTAACCCCACTTTTTAAAAAAGGAGGGAGAGAGAAAACAGGGAATTATAGACCGGTCAGCCTGACCTCAGTAGTGGGTAAAATGATGGAATCAATTATTAAGGATGTCATAGCAGTGCATCTGGAAAATGGTGACATGATAGGTCCAAGTCAGCATGGATTTGTGAAAGGGAAATCATGCTTGACAAATCTTCTGGAATTTTTTGAGGATGTTTCCAGTAAAGTGGACAAAGGAGAACCAGTTGATGTGGTATGTTTGGACTTTCAGAAGGCTTTCGACAAGGTCCCACACAAGAGATTAATGTGCAAAGTTAAAGCACATGGGATTGGGGGTAGTGTGCTGACGTGGATTGAGAACTGGTTGTCAGACAGGAAGCAAAGAGTAGGAGTAAATGGGTACTTTTCAGAATGGCAGGCAGTGACTAGTGGGGTGCCGCAAGGTTCTGTGCTGGGCCCCCAGCTGTTTACATTGTACATTAATGATTTAGACGAGGGGATTAAATGCAGTATCTCCAAATTTGCGGATGACACTAAGTTGGGTGGCAGTGTGAGCTGCGAGGAGGATGCTATTAGGCTGCAGAGTGACTTGGATAGGTTAGGTGAGTGGGCAAATGCATGGCAGATGAAGTATAATGTGGATAAATGTGAGGTTATCCACTTTGGTGGTAAAAACAGAGAGACAGACTATTATCTGAATGGTGACAGATTAGGAAAAGGGAAGGTGCAACGAGACCTGGGTGTCATGGTACATCAGTCATTGAAGGTTAGCATGCAGGTACAGCAGGCGGTCAAGAAAGCAAATGGCATGTTGGCCTTCATAGCGAGGGGATTTGAATACAGGGGCAGGGAGGTGTTGCTACAGTTGTACAGGGCCTTGGTGAGGCCACACCTGGAGTATTGTGTACAGTTTTGGTCTCCTAACTTGAGGAAGGACATTCTTGCTATTGAGGGAGTGCAGCGAAGATTCACCAGACTGATTCCCGGGATGGCGGGACTGACCTATCAAGAAAGACTGGATCAACTGGGCTTGTATTCACTGGAGTTCAGAAGAATGAGAGGGGACCTCATAAAAACGTTTAAAATTCTGACGGGTTTAGACAGGTTAGATGCAGGAAGAATGTTCCCAATGTTGGGGAAGTCCAGAACCAGGGGTCACAGTCTGAGGATAAGGGGTAAGCCATTTAGGACCGAGATGAGGAGAAACTTCTTCACCCAGAGAGTAGTGAACCTGTGGAATTCTCTACCACAGAAAGTAGTTGAGGCCAATTCACTAAATATATTCAAAAGGGAGTTAGATGAAGTCCTTACTACTCGGGGGATCAAGGGTTATGGCGAGAAAGCAGGAAGGGGGTACTGAAGTTTCATGTTCAGCCATAAACTTATTGAATGGCGGTGCAGGCTAGAAGGGCTGAATGGCCTGCTCCTGCACCTATTTTCTATGTTTCTATGTTTATATGACAGGGTCTAGTGTAATATAAACAGAGACAGGGCCTCGTGTAATATGAACAGAGAGACAGGGCCCAGTGTAATATGAACAGAGAGACAGGGCCTCGTGTAATATAAACAGAGACAGGGCCTTATGTAATATAAACAGAGACAGGGCCTCGTGTAATATAAACAGAGACAGGGCCTAGTGTAATATAAACAGAGACAGGGTCTAGTGTAATATAAAAAGAGACAGGGTCTGCTGTAATATAAACAGAGACAGGGTCTAGTGTAATATAAACAGAGACAGGGCCTCGTGTAATATAAACAGAGAGACAGCGCCTCATGTAATATAAACAGAGACAGGGTCTAGTGTAATATAAACAGAGAGACAGGGTCTAGTGTAATATAAACAGAGAGAGGGTCTAGTGTAATATAAACAGAGACAGGGTGCAGTGTAATATCAACCGAGACAGGGTCTAGTGTAATATAAACAGAGACAGGGTCTAGTGTAATATAAACAGAGACAGGGTCTAGTGTAATATAAACAGGGACAGGGTCTAGTGTAATATAAACAGAGAGACAGGGTCTAGTGTAATATAAACAGAGAGACAGGGTCTAGTGTAATATAAACAGAGAGACAGGGTCTAGTGTAATATAAACAGAGAGACAGGGCCTCGTGTAATATGAACAGAGACAGGGTCTAGTGTAATATAAACAGAGACAGGGTCTAGTGTAATATAAACAGAGACAGGGTCTAGTGTAATATAAACAGGGACAGGGTCTAGTGTAATATAAACAGAGACAGGGTCCACTGTAATATAAACAGAGACAGGGCCGAGTGTAATATAAACAGGGACAGGGTCTAGTGTAATATAAACAGAGACAGGGTCTCGTGTAATTTAAACAGTGACAGGGTCGAGTGTAATATAAACAGAGAGACAGGGTCTAGTGTAATATGAACAGAGACAGGGTCCAGTGTAATATAAACAGAGACAGGGTCTAGTGTAATATAAACAGAGAGACAGGGCCTCGTGTAATATAAACAGAGACAGGGTCTAGTGTAATATAAACAGAGACAGGGTCTAGTGTAATATAAACAGAGAGACAGGGTCTAGTGTAATATAAACAGAGACAGGGTCCACTGTAATATAAACAGAGACAGGGTCTAGTGTAATATGAACAGAGACAGGGTCTAGTGTAATATAAACAGAGAGACAGGGTCTAGTGTAATATAAACAGAGACAGGGTCCACTGTAATATAAACAGAGACAGGGTCCACTGTAATATAAACAGAGACAGGGTCTAGTGTAATATAAACAGAGACAGGGTCTAGTGTAATATAAACAGAGACAGGGTCTCGTGTAATATAAACAGAGACAGGGTCTAGTGTAATATATACAGAGACAGGGTCTAGTGTAATATAAACAGAGACAGGGTCTAGTGTAATATAAACAGAGACAGGGTCCAGTGTAATATACGCAGAGACAGGGTCTAGTGTAATATAAACAGAGACAGGGTCTAGTGTAATATAAACAAAGACAGGGTCTAGTGTAATATAAACAGAGACAGGGTCTAGTGTAATATAAACAGAGAGAGGGTCGAGTGTAATATAAACAGAGACAGGGTCTAGTGTAATATAAACAGAGACAGGGTGCAGTGTAATATCAACCGAGACAGGGTCTAGTGTAATATAAACAGAGACAGGGTCTAGTGTAATATAAACAGAGACAGGGTCTAGTGTAATATAAACAGAGACAGGGTCTAGTGTAATATAAACAGAGACAGGGTCTAGTGTAATATAAACAGGGACAGGGTCTAGTGTAATATAAACAGAGACAGGGTCTTGTGTAATATAAGCAGAGACAGGGTCGAGTGTAATATAAACAGGGACAGGGTCTCGTGTAATATAAACAGAGATAGGGTCTAGTTTAATATAAACAGGGACATGGTCTATTGTAATTTAAACAGAGACATGGTCTAATGTAATATAAACAGAGAGACAGTGCCTCGTGTAATATAAACAGAGAGACAGGGCCGAGTGTAATATAAACAGAGAGACAGGGTCTAGTGTAATATAAACAGAGACAGGGTCTAGTGTAATATAAACAGAGACAGGGTCTAGTGTAATATAAACAGAGACAGGGTCTAGTGTACTATAAACAGAGACAGGGTCTAGTGTAATATAAACAGAGACAGGGTGTAGTGTAATATAAACAGAGACAGGGTCCAGTGTAATATAAACAGAGACAGGGTCTAGTGTAATATAAACAGAGACATGGTCTGGTGTAATACAAACAGAGACAGGGTCTAGTGTAATATAAACAGAGACAGGGTCCAGTGTAATATAAACAGAGACAGGGTCCAGTGTAATATAAACAGAGACAGGGTCTAGTGTAATATAAACAGAGACAGGGTCTAGTGTAATATAAACAGAGACAGGGTCTGGTGCAGTAATAACTGGGATAGGGCCTAATGTAATATAAACAGAGACAGGGTCTAGTGTAATATAAAAAGAGACAGGGTCCAGTGTAATATAAACAGAGACAGGGTCCAGTGTAATATAAACAGAGACAGGGTCTAGTGTAATATAAACAGAGACAGGGTCTAGTGTACTATAAACAGAGACAGGGTGTAGTGTAACATAAACAGAGACAGGGTCCAGTGTAATATAAACAGAGACAGGGTCTAGTGTAATATAAACAGAGACAGGGTCTAGTGTAATATAAACAGAGACAGGGTCTAGTGTACTATAAACAGAGACAGGATGTAGTGTAATATAAACAGAGACAGGGTCCAGTGTAATATAAACATAGACAGGGTCTAGTGTAATATAAACAGAGACATGGTCTGGTGTAATATAAACAGAGACAGGGTCTAGTGTAATATAAACAGAGACAGGGTCCAGTGTAATATAAACAGAGACAGGGTCCAGTGTAATATAAACAGAGACAGGGTCTAGTGTAATATAAACAGAGACAGGGTCTAGTGTAATATAAACAGAGACAGGGTCTGGTGCAGTAATAACTGGGATAGGGCCTAATGTAATATAAACAGAGACAGGGTCTAGTGTAATATAAAAAGAGACAGGGTCTGCTGTAATATAAACAGAGACAGGGTCTAGTGTAATATAAACAGAGACAGGGTCTGGTGTAATATAAACAGAGACAGGGTCTAGGGTAATATAAACAGAGACAGCGCCTCATGTAATATAAACAGAGACAGGGTCTAGTGTAATATAAACAGAGAGACAGGGCCTCGTGTAATATAAACAGAGACAGGGCTTAGTGTAATATAAACAGAGAGACAGGGCCTCGTGTAATATAAACAGAGACAGGGTCTAGTGTAATATAAACAGAGAGACAGGGTCTCGTGTAATATAAACAGAGACAGGGTCCAGTGTAATATAAACAGAGACAGGGTCTAGTGTAATATAAACAGAGACAGGGTCTAGTGTAATATAAACAGAGACAGGGTCGAGTGTACTATAAACAGAGACAGGGTGTAGTGTAATATAAACAGAGACAGGGTCCAGTGTAATATAAACATAGACAGGGTCTAGTGTAATATAAACAGAGACATGGTCTGGTGTAATATAAACAGAGACAGGGTCTAGTGTAATATAAACAGAGACAGGGTCCAGTGTAATATAAACAGAGAGACAGGGTCTCGTGTAATATAAACAGAGACAGGGTCCACTGTAATATAAACAGAGACAGGGTCTAGTGTAATATAAACAGGGACAGGGTCTAGTGTAATATAAACAGAGAGACAGGGTCTAGTGTAATATAAACAGAGAGACAGGGTCTAGTGTAATATAAACAGAGAGACAGGGTCTAGTGTAATATAAACAGAGAGACAGGGCCTCGTGTAATATAAACAGAGACAGGGTCTAGTGTAATATAAACAGAGAGACAGGGTCTAGTGTAATATAAACAGAGACAGGGTCTAGTGTAATATAAACAGAGACAGGGTCTAGTGTACTATAAACAGAGACAGGGTGTAGTGTAATATAAACAGAGACAGGGTCCAGTGTAATATAAACAGAGACAGGGTCCAGTGTAATATAAACAGAGACAGGGTCTAGTGTAATATAAACAGAGACAGGGTCTAGTGTAATATAAACAGAGACAGGGTCTAGTGTAATATAAACAGAGACAGGGTGTAGTGTAATATAAACAGAGACAGGGTCCAGTGTAATATAAACAGAGACAGGGTCTAGTGTAATATAAACAGAGACATGGTCTGGTGTAATACAAACAGAGACAGGGTCTAGTGTAATATAAACAGAGACAGGGTCCAGTGTAATATAAACAGAGACAGGGTCCAGTGTAATATAAACAGAGACAGGGTCTAGTGTAATATAAACAGAGACAGGGTCTAGTGTAATATAAACAGAGACAGGGTCTGGTGCAGTAATAACTGGGATAGGGCCTAATGTAATATAAACAGAGACAGGGTCTAGTGTAATATAAAAAGAGACAGGGTCCAGTGTAATATAAACAGAGACAGGGTCCAGTGTAATATAAACAGAGACAGGGTCTAGTGTAATATAAACAGAGACAGGGTCTAGTGTACTATAAACAGAGACAGGGTGTAGTGTAATATAAACAGAGACAGGGTCCAGTGTAATATAAACAGAGACAGGGTCTAGTGTAATATAAACAGAGACAGGGTCTAGTGTACTATAAACAGAGACAGGGTGTAGTGTAATATAAACAGAGACAGGGTCCAGTGTAATATAAACAGAGACAGGGTCCAGTGTAATATAAACATAGACAGGGTCTAGTGTAATATAAACAGAGACATGGTCTGGTGTAATATAAACAGAGACAGGGTCTAGTGTAATATAAACAGAGACAGGGTCCAGTGTAATATAAACAGAGACAGGGTCTGGTGCAGTAATAACTGGGATAGGGCCTAATGTAATATAAACAGAGACAGGGTCTAGTGTAATATAAAAAGAGACAGGGTCTGCTGTAATATAAACAGAGACAGGGTCTAGTGTAATATAAACAGAGACAGGGTCTGGTGTAATATAAACAGAGACAGGGTCTAGTGTAATATAAACAGAGACAGCGCCTCATGTAATATAAACAGAGACAGGGTCTAGTGTAATATAAACAGAGAGACAGGGCCTCGTGTAATATAAACAGAGACAGGGCTTAGTGTAATATAAACAGAGAGACAGGGCCTCGTGTAATATAAACAGAGACAGGGTCTAGTGTAATATAAACAGAGAGACAGGGTCTCGTGTAATATAAACAGAGACAGGGTCCAGTGTAATATAAACAGAGACAGGGTCTAGTGTAATATAAACAGAGACAGGGTCTAGTGTAATATAAACAGAGACAGGGTCGAGTGTACTATAAACAGAGACAGGGTGTAGTGTAATATAAACAGAGACAGGGTCCAGTGTAATATAAACATAGACAGGGTCTAGTGTAATATAAACAGAGACATGGTCTGGTGTAATATAAACAGAGACAGGGTCTAGTGTAATATAAACAGAGACAGGGTCCAGTGTAATATAAACAGAGAGACAGGGTCTCGTGTAATATAAACAGAGACAGGGTCCACTGTAATATAAACAGAGACAGGGTCTAGTGTAATATAAACAGGGACAGGGTCTAGTGTAATATAAACAGAGAGACAGGGTCTAGTGTAATATAAACAGAGAGACAGGGTCTAGTGTAATATAAACAGAGAGACAGGGTCTAGTGTAATATAAACAGAGAGACAGGGCCTCGTGTAATATAAACAGAGACAGGGTCTAGTGTAATATAAACAGAGAGACAGGGTCTAGTGTAATATAAACAGAGACAGGGTCTAGTGTAATATAAACAGAGACAGGGCCTAGTGTAATATAAACAGAGACAGGGTCTCGTGTAATATAAACAGAGACAGGGTCTCGTGTAATATAAACAGAGAGACAGGGTCTAGTGTAATATGAACAGAGACAGGGTCTAGTGTAATATAAACAGAGACATGGTCTGGTGTAATACAAACAGAGACAGGGTCTAGTGTAATATAAACAGAGACAGGGTCCAGTGTAATATAAACAGAGACAGGGTCCAGTGTAATATAAACAGAGACAGGGTCTAGTGTAATATAAACAGAGACAGGGTCTAGTGTAATATAAACAGAGACAGGGTCTGGTGCAGTAATAACTGGGATAGGGCCTAATGTAATATAAACAGAGACAGGGTCTAGTGTAATATAAAAAGAGACAGGGTCCAGTGTAATATAAACAGAGACAGGGTCCAGTGTAATATAAACAGAGACAGGGTCTAGTGTAATATAAACAGAGACAGGGTCTAGTGTACTATAAACAGAGACAGGGTGTAGTGTAATATAAACAGAGACAGGGTCCAGTGTAATATAAACAGAGACAGGGTCTAGTGTAATATAAACAGAGACAGGGTCTAGTGTACTATAAACAGAGACAGGGTGTAGTGTAATATAAACAGAGACAGGGTCCAGTGTAATATAAACAGAGACAGGGTCCAGTGTAATATAAACATAGACAGGGTCTAGTGTAATATAAACAGAGACATGGTCTGGTGTAATATAAACAGAGACAGGGTCTAGTGTAATATAAACAGAGACAGGGTCCAGTGTAATATAAACAGAGACAGGGTCTGGTGCAGTAATAACTGGGATAGGGCCTAATGTAATATAAACAGAGACAGGGTCTAGTGTAATATAAAAAGAGACAGGGTCTGCTGTAATATAAACAGAGACAGGGTCTAGTGTAATATAAACAGAGACAGGGTCTGGTGTAATATAAACAGAGACAGGGTCTAGTGTAATATAAACAGAGACAGCGCCTCATGTAATATAAACAGAGACAGGGTCTAGTGTAATATAAACAGAGAGACAGGGCCTCGTGTAATATAAACAGAGACAGGGCTTAGTGTAATATAAACAGAGAGACAGGGCCTCGTGTAATATAAACAGAGACAGGGTCTAGTGTAATATAAACAGAGAGACAGGGTCTCGTGTAATATAAACAGAGACAGGGTCCAGTGTAATATAAACAGAGACAGGGTCTAGTGTAATATAAACAGAGACAGGGTCTAGTGTAATATAAACAGAGACAGGGTCGAGTGTACTATAAACAGAGACAGGGTGTAGTGTAATATAAACAGAGACAGGGTCCAGTGTAATATAAACATAGACAGGGTCTAGTGTAATATAAACAGAGACATGGTCTGGTGTAATATAAACAGAGACAGGGTCTAGTGTAATATAAACAGAGACAGGGTCCAGTGTAATATAAACAGAGAGACAGGGTCTCGTGTAATATAAACAGAGACAGGGTCCACTGTAATATAAACAGAGACAGGGTCTAGTGTAATATAAACAGGGACAGGGTCTAGTGTAATATAAACAGAGAGACAGGGTCTAGTGTAATATAAACAGAGAGACAGGGTCTAGTGTAATATAAACAGAGAGACAGGGTCTAGTGTAATATAAACAGAGAGACAGGGCCTCGTGTAATATAAACAGAGACAGGGTCTAGTGTAATATAAACAGAGAGACAGGGTCTAGTGTAATATAAACAGAGACAGGGTCTAGTGTAATATAAACAGAGACAGGGCCTAGTGTAATATAAACAGAGACAGGGTCTCGTGTAATATAAACAGAGACAGGGTCTCGTGTAATATAAACAGAGAGACAGGGTCTAGTGTAATATGAACAGAGACAGGGTCTAGTGTAATATAAACAGAGACAGGGTCTAGTGTAATATAAACAGAGACAGGGTCTAGTGTAATATAAACAGGGACAGGGTCTAGTGTAATATAAACAGAGACAGGGTCCACTGTAATATAAACAGAGACAGGGTCTAGTGTAATATAAACAGGGACAGGGTCTAGTGTAATATAAACAGAGACAGGGTCTCGTGTAATTTAAACAGTGACAGGGTCTAGTGCAATATAAACAGAGAGACAGGGTCTAGTGTAATATGAACAGAGACAGGGTCCAGTGTAATATAAACAGAGACAGGGTCTAGTGTAATATAAACAGAGAGACAGGGCCTCGTGTAATATAAACAGAGACAGGGTCTAGTGTAATATAAACAGAGAGACAGGGTCTAGTGTAATATAAACAGAGACAGGGTCCACTGTAATATAAACAGAGACAGGGTCTAGTGTAATATGAACAGAGACAGGGTCTAGTGTAATATAAACAGAGAGACAGGGTCTAGTGTAATATAAACAGAGACAGGGTCCACTGTAATATAAACAGAGACAGGGTCCACTGTAATATAAACAGAGACAGGGTCTAGTGTAATTTAAACAGAGACAGGGTCTAGTGTAATATAAACAGAGACAGGGTCTCGTGTAATATAAACAGAGACAGGGTCTAGTGTAATATATACAGAGACAGGGTCTAGTGTAATATATACAGAGACAGGGTCTAGTGTAATATAAACAGAGACAGGGTCTCGTGTAATATAAACAGAGACAGGGTCTAGTGTAATATAAGCAGAGACAGGGTCGAGTGTAATATAAACAAAGACAGGGTCTAGTGTAATATAAACAGAGACAGGGTCTAGTGTAATATAAACAGAGACAGGGTCTAGTGTAATATAAACAGAGAGAGGGTCGAGTGTAATATAAACAGAGACAGGGTCTAGTGTAATATAAACAGAGACAGGGTGCAGTGTAATATCAACTGAGACAGGGTCTAGTGTAATATAAACAGAGACAGGGTCTAGTGTAATATAAACAGAGACAGGGTCTAGTGTAATATAAACAGAGACAGGGTCGAGTGTAATATAAACAGGGACAGGGTCTAGTGTAATATAAACAGAGAGAGGGTCTAGTGTAATATAAGCAGAGACAGGGTCGAGTGTAATATAAACAGGGACAGGGTCTCGTGTAATATAAACAGAGATAGGGTCTAGTTTAATATAAACAGGGACATGGTCTATTGGAATTTAAACAGAGACATGGTCTAATGTAATATAAACAGAGAGACAGGGCCTCGTGTAATATAAACAGAGAGACAGGGCCTAGTGTAATATAAACAGAGAGACAGGGTCTAGTGTAATATAAACAGAGACAGGGTCTAGTGTAATATAAACAGAGACAGGGTCTAGTGTAATATAAACAGAGACAGGGTCTAGTGTACTATAAACAGAGACAGGGTGTAGTGTAATATAAACAGAGACAGGGTCCAGTGTAATATAAACAGAGACAGGGTCCAGTGTAATATAAACAGAGACAGGGTCTAGTGTAATATAAACAGAGAGACAGGGCCTCGTGTAATATAAACAGAGACAGGGTCTAGTGTAATATAAACAGAGAGACAGGGTCTAGTGTAATATAAACAGAGACAGGGTCCACTGTAATATAAACAGAGACAGGGTCTAGTGTAATATGAACAGAGACAGGGTCTAGTGTAATATAAACAGAGAGACAGGGTCCAGTGTAATATAAACAGAGACAGGGTCCACTGTAATATAAACAGAGACAGGGTCCACTGTAATATAAACAGAGACAGGGTCTAGTGTAATTTAAACAGAGACAGGGTCTAGTGTAATATAAACAGAGACAGGGTCTCGTGTAATATAAACAGAGACAGGGTCTAGTGTAATATAAACAGAGACAGGGTCTAGTGTAATATAAGCAGAGACAGGGTCTAGTGTAATATAAACAAAGACAGGGTCTAGTGTAATATAAACAGAGACAGGGTCGAGTGTAATATAAACAGAGACAGGGTCTAGTGTAATATAAACAGAGAGAGGGTCGAGTGTAATATAAACAGAGACAGGGTCTAGTGTAATATAAACAGAGACAGGGTGCAGTGTAATATCAACTGAGACAGGGTCTAGTGTAATATAAACAGAGACAGGGTCTTGTGTAATATAAACAGAGACAGGGTCTAGTGTAATATAAACAGAGACAGGGTCTAGTGTAATATAAACAGGGACAGGGTCTAGTGTAATATAAACAGAGAGAGGGTCTAGTGTAATATAAGCAGAGACAGGGTCGAGTGTAATATAAACAGGGACAGGGTCTCGTGTAATATAAACAGAGATAGGGTCTAGTTTAATATAAACAGGGACATGGTCTATTGTAATTTAAACAGAGACATGGTCTAATGTAATATAAACAGAGAGACAGGGCCTCGTGTAATATAAACAGAGAGACAGGGCCTAGTGTAATATAAACAGAGAGACAGGGTCTAGTGTAATATAAACAGAGACAGGGTCTAGTGTAATATAAACAGAGACAGGGTCTAGTGTACTATAAACAGAGACAGGGTGTAGTGTAATATAAACAGAGACAGGGTCCAGTGTAATATAAACAGAGACAGGGTCCAGTGTAATATAAACAGAGACAGGGTCTAGTGTAATATAAACAGAGACAGGGTCTAGTGTAATATAAACAGAGACAGGGTCCAGTGGACTATAAACAGAGACAGGGTGTAGTGTAATATAAACAGAGATAGGGTCTAGTGCAATATAAACAGAGACATGGTCTGGTGTAATATAAACAGAGACAGGGTCTAGTGTAATATAAACAGAGACAGGGTCCAGTGTAATATAAACAGAGACAGGGTCCAGTGTAATATAAACAGAGACAGGGTCTAGTGTAATATAAACAGAGACAGGGTCTGGTGCAGTAATAACTGGGATAGGGCCTAATGTAATATAAACAGAGACAGGGTCTAGTGTAATATAAAAAGAGACAGGGTCCAGTGTAATATAAACAGAGACAGGGTCCAGTGTAATATAAACAGAGACAGGGTCTAGTGTAATATAAACAGAGACAGGGTCCAGTGTACTATAAACAGAGACAGGGTCTAGTGTACTATAAACAGAGACAGGGTGTAGTGTAATATAAACAGAGACAGGGTCCAGTGTAATATAAACAGAGACAGGGTCAAGTGTAATATAAACAGAGACAGGGTCTAGTGTAATATAAACAGAGACAGGGTCCAGTGTACTATAAACAGAGACAGGGTGTAGTGTAATATAAACAGAGACAGGGTCCAGTGTAATATAAACAGAGACAGGGTCTAGTGTAATATAAACAGAGTCATGGTCTGGTGTAATATAAACAGAGACAGGGTCTAGTGTAATATAAACAGAGACAGGGTCCAGTGTAATATAAACAGAGACAGGGTCCAGTGTAATATAAACAGAGACAGGGTCTAGTGTAATATAAACAGAGACAGGGTCTAGTGTAATATAAACAGAGACAGGGTCTCGTGTAATATAAACAGAGACAGGGTCTGGTGCAGTAATAACTGGGATAGGGCCTAATGTAATATAAACAGAGACAGGGTCTAGTGTAATATAAAAAGAGACAGGGTCTGCTGTAATATAAACAGAGACAGGGTCTAGTGTAATATAAACAGAGACAGGGTCTGGTGTAATATAAACAGAGACAGGGTCTAGTGTAATATAAACAGAGACAGGGTCTTGTGTAATATAAACAGAGACAGGGTCTAGTGTAATATAAAAAGAGACAGGGTCTAGTGTAATATAAAAAGAGACAGGGTCTGGTGTAATATAAACAGAGACAGGGTCTCGTGTAATATAAACAGAGACAGGGTCTAGTGTAATATAAACAGAGAGAGGGTCTAGTGTAATATAAACTGAGACAGGGTCTAGTGTAATATAAACAGAGACAGGGTCTGGTGTAATATAAACAGAGATAGGGTCTAGTTTAATATAAACAGGGACATGGTCTATTGTAATTTAAACAGAGACATGGTCTAATGTAATATAAACAGAGAGACACGGCCTCGTGTAATATAAACAGAGAGACAGGGTCTTGTGTAATATAAACAGAGACAGGGTCTAGTGTAATATAAACAGAGACAGGGTCTAGTGTAATATAAACAGAGACAGGGTCTAGTGTACTATAAACAGAGACAGGGTGTAGTGTAATATAAACAGAGACAGGGTCCAGTGTAATATAAACAGAGACAGGGTCCAGTGTAATATAAACAGAGACAGGGTCTAGTGTAATATAAACAGAGACAGGGTCTAGTGTAATATAAACAGAGACAGGGTCTAGTGTACTATAAACAGAGACAGGGTGTAGTGTAATATAAACAGAGACAGGGTCTAGTGTAATATAAACAGAGACATGGTCTGGTGTAATATAAACAGAGACAGGGTCTAGTGTAATATAAACAGAGACAGGGTCCAGTGTAATATAAACAGAGACAGGGTCCAGTGTAATATAAACAGAGACAGGGTCTAGTGTAATATAAACAGAGACAGGGTCTGGTGCAGTAATAACTGGGATAGGGCCTAATGTAATATAAACAGAGACAGGGTCTAGTGTAATATAAAAAGAGACAGGGTCCAGTGTAATATAAACAGAGACAGGGTCCAGTGTAATATAAACAGAGACAGGGTCTAGTGTAATATAAACAGAGACAGGGTCCAGTGTAATATAAACAGAGACAGGTTCTAGTGTCATATAAACAGAGACAGGGTCTAGTGTAATATAAACAGAGAGAGGGTCGAGTGTAATATAAACAGAGACAGGGTCTAGTGTAATATAAACAGAGACAGGGTGCAGTGTAATATCAACTGAGACAGGGTCTAGTGTAATATAAACAGAGACAGGGTCTTGTGTAATATAAACAGAGACAGGGTCTAGTGTAATATAAACAGAGACAGGGTCTAGTGTAATATAAACAGGGACAGGGTCTAGTGTAATATAAACAGAGAGAGGGTCTAGTGTAATATAAGCAGAGACAGGGTCGAGTGTAATATAAACAGGGACAGGGTCTCGTGTAATATAAACAGAGATAGGGTCTAGTTTAATATAAACAGGGACATGGTCTATTGTAATTTAAACAGAGACATGGTCTAATGTAATATAAACAGAGAGACAGGGCCTCGTGTAATATAAACAGAGAGACAGGGCCTAGTGTAATATAAACAGAGAGACAGGGTCTAGTGTAATATAAACAGAGACAGGGTCTAGTGTAATATAAACAGAGACAGGGTCTAGTGTACTATAAACAGAGACAGGGTCTAGTGTAATATAAACAGGGACAGGGTCTAGTGTAATATAAACAGAGAGAGGGTCTAGTGTAATATAAGCAGAGACAGGGTCGAGTGTAATATAAACAGGGACAGGGTCTCGTGTAATATAAACAGAGACAGGGTCTAGTGTAATATAAACAGAGACAGGGTCTAGTGTACTATAAACAGAGACAGGGTGTAGTGTAATATAAACAGAGACAGGGTCCAGTGTAATATAAACAGAGACAGGGTCCAGTGTACTATAAACAGAGACAGGGTGTAGTGTAATATAAACAGAGACAGGGTCTAGTGTAATATAAACAGAGACATGGTCTGGTGTAATATAAACAGAGACAGGGTCTAGTGTAATATAAACAGAGACAGGGTCCAGTGTAATATAAACAGAGACAGGGTCCAGTGTAATATAAACAGAGACAGGGTCTAGTGTAATATAAACAGAGACAGGGTCTGGTGCAGTAATAACTGGGATAGGGCCTAATGTAATATAAACAGAGACAGGGTCTAGTGTAATATAAAAAGAGACAGGGTCCAGTGTAATATAAACAGAGACAGGGTCCAGTGTAATATAAACAGAGACAGGGTCTAGTGTAATCTAAACAGAGACAGGGTCCAGTGTACTATAAACAGAGACAGGGTCTAGTGTACTATAAACAGAGACAGGGTGTAGTGTAATATAAACAGAGACAGGGTCCAGTGTAATATAAACAGAGACAGGGTCTAGTGTAATATAAACAGAGACAGGGTCTAGTGTAATATAAACAGAGACAGGGTCTAGTGTACTATAAACAGAGACAGGGTGTAGTGTAATATAAACAGAGACAGGGTCCAGTGTAATATAAACAGAGACAGGGTCTAGTGTAATATAAACAGAGTCATGGTCTGGTGTAATATAAACAGAGACAGGGTCTAGTGTAATATAAACAGAGACAGGGTCCAGTGTAATATAAACAGAGACAGGGTCCAGTGTAATATAAACAGAGACAGGGTCTAGTGTAATATAAACAGAGACAGGGTCTAGTGTAATATAAACAGAGACAGGGTCTAGTGTAATATAAACAGAGACAGGGTCTGGTGCAGTAATAACTGGGATTGGGCCTAATGTAATATAAACAGAGACAGGGTCTAGTGTAATATAAAAAGAGACAGGGTCTGCTGTAATATAAACAGAGACAGGGTCTAGTGTAATATAAACAGAGACAGGGTCTGGTGTAATATAAACAGAGACAGGGTCTAGTGTAATATAAACAGAGACAGGGTCTTGTGTAATATAAACAGAGACAGGGTCTAGTGTAATATAAAAAGAGACAGGGTCTAGTGTAATATAAAAAGAGACAGGGTCTGGTGTAATATAAACAGAGACAGGGTCTCGTGTAATATAAACAGAGACAGGGTCTAGTGTAATATAAACAGAGAGAGGGTCTAGTGTAATATAAACTGAGACAGGGTCTAGTGTAATATAAACAGAGACAGGGTCTGGTGTAATATAAACAGAGATAGGGTCTAGTTTAATATAAACAGGGACATGGTCTATTGTAATTTAAACAGAGACATGGTCTAATGTAATATAAACAGAGAGACAGGGCCTCGTGTAATATAAACAGAGAGACAGGGCCTAGTGTAATATAAACAGAGAGACAGGGTCTTGTGTAATATAAACAGAGACAGGGTCTAGTGTAATATAAACAGAGACAGGGTCTAGTGTAATATAAACAGAGACAGGGTCTAGTGTACTATAAACAGAGACAGGGTGTAGTGTAATATAAACAGAGACATGGTCCAGTGTAATATAAACAGAGACAGGGTCCAGTGTAATATAAACAGAGACAGGGTCTAGTGTAATATAAACAGAGACAGGGTCTAGTGTAATATAAACAGAGACAGGGTCTAGTGTACTATAAACAGAGACAGGGTGTAGTGTAATATAAACAGAGACAGGGTCTAGTGTAATATAAACAGAGACATGGTCTGGTGTAATATAAACAGAGACAGGGTCTAGTGTAATATAAACAGAGACAGGGTCCAGTGTAATATAAACAGAGACAGGGTCCAGTGTAATATAAACAGAGACAGGGTCTAGTGTAATATAAACAGAGACAGGGTCTGGTGCAGTAATAACTGGGATAGGGCCTAATGTAATATAAACAGAGACAGGGTCTAGTGTAATATAAAAAGAGACAGGGTCCAGTGTAATATAAACAGAGACAGGGTCCAGTGTAATATAAACAGAGACAGGGTCTAGTGTAATATAAACAGAGACAGGGTCCAGTGTAATATAAACAGAGACAGGTTCTAGTGTCATATAAACAGAGACAGGGTCTAGTGTAATATAAACAGAGACAGGGCCTAGTGTAATATAAACAGAGACAGGGTCTGGTGTAATATAAACAGAGACAGGGTCTAGTGTAATATAAACAGAGACAGGGTCTGGTGTAATATAAACAGAGACAGGGTCTGGTGTAATATAAACAGAGACAGGGTCTAGTGTAATATAAACAGAGACAGGGTCTAGTGTAATATAAACAGAGACAGGGTCTAGTGTAATATAAACAGGGACAGGGTCTAGTGTAATATAAACAGAGACAGGGTCTAGTGTAATATAAGCAGAGACAGGGTCGAGTGTAATATAAACAGGGACAGGGTCTCGTGTAATATAAACAGAGATAGGGTCTAGTTTAATATAAACAGGGACATGGTCTATTGTAATTTAAACAGAGACATGGTCTAATGTAATATAAACAGAGAGACAGGGCCTCGTGTAATATAAACAGAGAGACAGGGCCGAGTGTAATATAAACAGAGAGACAGGGTCTAGTGTAATATAAACAGAGACAGGGTCTAGTGTAATATAAACAGAGACAGGGTCTAGTGTAATATAAACAGAGACAGGGTCTAGTGTACTATAAACAGAGACAGGGTGTAGTGTAATATAAACAGAGACAGGGTCCAGTGTAATATAAACAGAGACAGGGTCTAGTGTAATATAAACAGAGACAGGGTCTCGTGTAATATAAACAGAGACAGGGTCTAGTGTAATATATACAGAGACAGGGTCTAGTGTAATATAAACAGAGACAGGGTCTAGTGTAATATAAACAGAGACAGGGTCTAGTGTAATATAAGCAGAGACAGGGTCTAGTGTAATATAAACAAAGACAGGGTCTAGTGTAATATAAACAGAGACAGGGTCTAGTGTAATATAAACAGAGACAGGGTCTAGTGTAATATAAACAGAGAGAGGGTCGAGTGTAATATAAACAGAGACAGGGTCTAGTGTAATATAAACAGAGACAGGGTGCAGTGTAATATCAACTGAGACAGGGTCTAGTGTAATATAAACAGCGACAGGGTCTAGTGTAATATAAACAGAGACAGGGTCTAGTGTAATATAAACAGAGACAGGGTCTAGTGTAATATAAACAGGGACAGGGTCTAGTGTAATATAAACAGAGAGAGGGTCTAGTGTAATATAAGCAGAGACAGGGTCGAGTGTAATATAAACAGGGACAGGGTCTCGTGTAATATAAACAGAGATAGGGTCTAGTTTAATATAAACAGGGACATGGTCTATTGTAATTTAAACAGAGACATGGTCTAATGTAATATAAACAGAGAGACAGGGCCTCGTGTAATATGAACAGAGAGACAGGGCCTAGTGTAATATAAACAGAGAGACAGGGTCTAGTGTAATATAAACAGAGACAGGGTCTAGTGTAATATAAACAGAGACAGGGTCTAGTGTAATATAAACAGAGACAGGGTCTAGTGTACTATAAACAGAGACAGGGTGTAGTGTAATATAAACAGAGACAGGGTCCAGTGTAATATAAACAGAGACAGGGTCCAGTGTAATATAAACAGAGACAGGGTCTAGTGTAATATAAACAGGGACATGGTCTATTGTAATTTAAACAGAGACATGGTCTAATGTAATATAAACAGAGAGACAGGGCCTCGTGTAATATAAACAGAGAGACAGGGCCTAGTGTAATATAAACAGAGAGACAGGGTCTAGTGTAATATAAACAGAGACAGGGTCTAGTGTAATATAAACAGAGACAGGGTCTAGTGTAATATAAACAGAGACAGGGTCTAGTGTACTATAAACAGAGACAGGGTGTAGTGTAATATAAACAGAGACAGGGTCCAGTGTAATATAAACAGAGACAGGGTCCAGTGTAATATAAACAGAGACAGGGTCTAGTGTAATATAAACAGAGACAGGGTCTAGTGTAATATAAACAGAGACAGGGTCTAGTGTAATATAAACAGAGACTGGGTGTAGTGTAATATAAACAGAGACAGGGTCTAGTGTAATATAAACAGAGACATGGTATGGTGTAATATAAACAGAGACAGGGTCTAGTGTAATATTAACAGAGACAGGGTCCAGTGTAATATAAACAGAGACAGGGTCCAGTGTAATATAAACAGAGACAGGGTCTAGTGTAATATAAACAGAGACAGGGTCTGGTGCAGTAATAACTGGGATAGGGCCTAATGTAATATAAACAGAGACAGGGTCTAGTGTAATATAAAAAGAGACAGGGTCCAGTGTAATATAAACAGAGACAGGGTCCAGTGTAATATAAACAGAGACAGGGTCTAGTGTAATATAAACAGAGACAGGGTCTAGTGTACTATAAACAGAGACAGGGTGTAGTGTAATATAAACAGAGACAGGGTCCAGTGTAATATAAACAGAGACAGGGTCTAGTGTAATATAAACAGAGACAGGGTCTAGTGTAATATAAACAGAGACAGGGTCTAGTGTACTATAAACAGAGACAGGGTGTAGTGTAATATAAACAGAGACAGGGTCCAGTGTAATATAAACAGAGACAGGGTCTAGTGTAATATAAACAGAGACATGGTCTGGTGCAATATAAACAGAGACAGGGTCTAGTGTAATATAAACAGAGACAGGGTCCAGTGTAATATTAACAGAGACAGGGTCCAGTGTAATATAAACAGAGACAGGGTCTAGTGTAATATAAACAGAGACAGGGTCTAGTGTAATATAAACAGAGACAGGGTCTAGTGTAATATAAACAGAGACAGGGTCTGGTGCAGTAATAACTGGGATAGGGCCTAATGTAATATAAACAGAGACAGGGTCTAGTGTAATATAAAAAGAGACAGGGTCTGCTGTAATATAAACAGAGACAGGGTCTAGTGTAATATAAACAGAGACAGGGTCTGGTGTAAAATAAACAGAGACAGGGTCTAGTGTAATATAAACAGAGACAGGGTCTAGTGTAATATAAACAGAGACAGGGTCCAGTGTAATATAAACAGAGACAGGGTCTAGTGTAATATAAAAAGAGACAGGGTCTAGTGTAATATAAAAAGAGACAGGGTCTGGTGTAATATAAACAGAGACAGGGTCTCGTGTAATATAAACAGAGACAGGGTCTAGTGTAATATAAACAGAGACAGGGTCTAGTGTAATATAAACTGAGACAGGGTCTAGTGTACTATAAACAGAGACAGGGTCTGGTGTAATATAAACAGAGACAGGGTCTAGTGTAATATAAACAGAGAGAGGGTCTAGTGTAATATAAGCAGAGACAGGGTCGAGTGTAATATAAACAGGGACAGGGTCTCGTGTAATATAAACAGAGATAGGGTCTAGTTTAATATAAACAGGGACATGGTCTATTGTAATTTAAACAGAGACATGGTCTAATGTAATATAAACAGAGAGACAGGGCCTCGTGTAATATAAACAGAGAGACAGGGTCTAGTGTAATATAAACAGAGACAGGGTCTAGTGTAATATAAACAGAGACAGGGTCTAGTGTAATATAAACAGAGACAGGGTCTAGTGTACTATAAACAGAGACAGGGTGTAGTGTAATATAAACAGAGACAGGGTCTAGTGTAATATAAACAGAGACATGGTCTGGTGTAATATAAACAGAGACAGGGTCTAGTGTAATATAAACAGAGACAGGGTCCAGTGTAATATAAACAGAGACAGGGTCCAGTGTAATTTCAACAGAGACAGGATCTAGTGTAATATAAACAGAGACAGGGTCCAGTGTAATATAAACAGAGACAGGGTCCAGTGTAATATAAACAGAGACAGGATCTAGTGTAATATAAACAGAGACAGGGTCTAGTGTAATATAAACAGAGACAGGGTCTAGTGTACTATAAACAGAGACAGGGTGTAGTGTAATATAAACAGAGACAGGGTCTAGTGTAATATAAACAGAGACAGGGTCTGGTGCAGTAATAACTGGGATAGGGCCTAATGTAATATAAACAGAGACAGGGTGTAGTGTAATATAAACAGAGACAGGGTCCAGTGTAATATAAACAGAGACAGGATCTAGTGTAATATAAACAGAGACAGGGTCTAGTGTAATATAAACAGAGACAGGGTCTAGTGTACTATAAACAGAGACAGGGTGTAGTGTAATATAAACAGAGACAGGGTCCAGTGTAATATAAACAGAGACAGGGTCTAGTGTAATATAAACAGAGACATGGTCTGGTGTAATATAAACAGAGACAGGGTCTAGTGTAATATAAACAGAGACAGGGTCCAGTGTAATATAAACAGAGACAGGGTCCAGTGTAATATAAACAGAGACAGGGTCTAGTGTAATATAAACAGAGACAGGGTCTAGTGTAATATAAACAGAGACAGGGTCTAGTGTAATATAAACAGAGACAGGGTCTGGTGCAGTAATAACTGGGATAGGGCCTAATGTAATATAAACAGAGACAGGGTCTAGTGTAATATAAAAAGAGACAGGGTCCAGTGTAATATAAACAGAGACAGGGTCCAGTGTAATATAAACAGAGACAGGGTCTAGTGTAATATAAACAGAGACAGGGTCTAGTGTACTATAAACAGAGACAGGGTGTAGTGTAATATAAATAGAGACAGGGTCCAGTGTAATATAAACAGAGACAGGGTCTAGTGTAATATAAACAGAGACAGGGTCTAGTGTAATATAAACAGAGACAGGGTCTAGTGTACTATAAACAGAGACAGGGTGTAGTGTAATATAAACAGAGACAGGGTCCAGTGTAATATAAACAGAGACAGGGTCTAGTGTAATATAAACAGAGACATGGTCTGGTGTAATATAAACAGAGACAGGGTCTAGTGTAATATAAACAGAGACAGGGTCCAGTGTAATATTAACAGAGACAGGGTCCAGTGTAATATAAACAGAGACAGGGTCTAGTGTAATATAAACAGAGACAGGGTCTAGTGTAATATAAACAGAGACAGGGTCTAGTGTAATATAAACAGAGACAGGGTCTGGTGCAGTAATAACTGGGATAGGGCCTAATGTAATATAAACAGAGACAGGGTCTAGTGTAATATAAAAAGAGACAGGGTCTGCTGTAATATAAACAGAGACAGGGTCTAGTGTAATATAAACAGAGACAGGGTCTGGTGTAATATAAACAGAGACAGGGTCTAGTGTAATATAAACAGA
This sequence comes from Pristiophorus japonicus, assembly GCF_044704955.1. NCBI lineage: Eukaryota > Metazoa > Chordata > Chondrichthyes > Pristiophoridae > Pristiophorus > Pristiophorus japonicus. Next base: position 1,265,508 of record NW_027251590.1, on the reverse strand, counting down.
GACAGGGTCCAGTGTAATATAAACAGAGACAGGGTCTAGTGTAATATAAAAAGAGACAGGGTCTAGTGTAATATAAAAAGAGACAGGGTCTGGTGTAATATAAACAGAGACAGGGTCTCGTGTAATATAAACAGAGACAGGGTCTAGTGTAATATAAACAGAGACAGGGTCTAGTGTAATATAAACTGAGACAGGGTCTAGTGTACTATAAACAGAGACAGGGTCTGGTGTAATATAAACAGAGACAGGGTCTAGTGTAATATAAACAGAGAGAGGGTCTAGTGTAATATAAGCAGAGACAGGGTCGAGTGTAATATAAACAGGGACAGGGTCTCGTGTAATATAAACAGAGACAGGGTCTAGTGTAATATAAACAGAGACAGGGTCTAGTGTAATATAAACAGAGACAGGGTCTAGTGTACTATAAACAGAGACAGGGTGTAGTGTAATATAAACAGAGACAGGGTCTAGTGTAATATAAACAGAGACATGGTCTGGTGTAATATAAACAGAGACAGGGTCTAGTGTAATATAAACAGAGACAGGGTCCAGTGTAATATAAACAGAGACAGGGTCCAGTGTAATATAAACAGAGACAGGATCTAGTGTAATATAAACAGAGACAGGGTCCAGTGTAATATAAACAGAGACAGGGTCCAGTGTAATATAAACAGAGACAGGATCTAGTGTAATATAAACAGAGACAGGGTCTAGTGTAATATAAACAGAGACAGGGTCTAGTGTACTATAAACAGAGACAGGGTGTAGTGTAATATAAACAGAGACAGGGTCTAGTGTAATATAAACAGAGACAGGGTCTGGTGCAGTAATAACTGGGATAGGGCCTAATGTAATATAAACAGAGACAGGGTGTAGTGTAATATAAACAGAGACAGGGTCCAGTGTAATATAAACAGAGACAGGATCTAGTGTAATATAAACAGAGACAGGGTCTAGTGTAATATAAACAGAGACAGGGTCTAGTGTACTATAAACAGAGACAGGGTGTAGTGTAATATAAACAGAGACAGGGTCCAGTGTAATATAAACAGAGACAGGGTCTAGTGTAATATAAACAGAGACATGGTCTGGTGTAATATAAACAGAGACAGGGTCTAGTGTAATATAAACAGAGACAGGGTCCAGTGTAATATAAACAGAGACAGGGTCCAGTGTAATATAAACAGAGACAGGGTCTAGTGTAATATAAACAGAGACAGGGTCTAGTGTAATATAAACAGAGACAGGGTCTAGTGTAATATAAACAGAGACAGGGTCTGGTGCAGTAATAACTGGGATAGGGCCTAATGTAATATAAACAGAGACAGGGTCTAGTGTAATATAAAAAGAGACAGGGTCCAGTGTAATATAAACAGAGACAGGGTCTAGTGTAATATAAACAGAGACAGGGTCTGGTGTAATATAAACAGAGACAGGGTCTAGTGTAATATAAACAGAGACAGGGTCTAGTGTAATATAAACAGAGACAGGGTCTAGTGTAATATAAAAAGAGACAGGGTCTAGTGTAATATAAAAAGAGACAGGGTCTGGTGTAATATAAACAGAGACAGGGTCTCGTGTAATATAAACAGAGACAGGGTCTAGTGTAATATAAACAGAGACAGGGTCTAGTGTAATATAAACTGAGACAGGGTCTAGTGTAATATAAACAGAGACAGGGTCTGGTGTAATATAAACAGAGACAGGGTCCAGTGTAATATAAACAGAGACAGGGTCCAGTGTAATATAAACAGAGACAGGTTCTAGTGTCATATAAACAGAGACAGGGTCTAGTGTAATATAAACAGAGACAGGGTCTAGTGTAATATAAACTGAGACAGGGTCTAGTGTAATATAAACAGAGACAGGGTCTAGTGTAATATAAACAGAGACAGGGTCTAGTGTAATATAAACAGAGACAGGGTCCAGTGTAATATAAACAGAGACAGGGTCCAGTGTAATATAAACAGAGACAGGGTCTAGTGTAATATAAACAGAGACAGGGTCTAGTGTAATATAAACAGAGACAGGGTCTGGTGCAGTAATAACTGGGATAGGGCCTAATGTAATATAAACAGAGACAGGGTCTAGTGTAATATAAAAAGAGACAGGGTCTGCTGTAATATAAACAGAGACAGGGTCTAGTGTAATATAAACAGAGACAGGGTCTGGTGTAATATAAACAGAGACAGGGTCTAATGTAATATAAACAGAGACAGGGTCTAGTGTAATATAAACAGAGACAGGGTCGAGTGTAATATAAACAGAGACAGGGTCTAGTGTAATATAAAAATAGACAGGGTCTGGTGTAATATAAACAGAGACAGGGTCTCGTGTAATATAAACAGAGACAGGGTCTAGTGTAATATAAACAGAGACAGGGTCTAGTGTAATATAAACTGAGACAGGGTCTAGTGTAATATAAACAGAGACAGGGTCTGGTGTAATATAAACAGAGACAGGGTCCAGTGTAATATAAACAGAGACAGGGTCCAGTGTAATATAAACAGAGACAGGTTCTAGTGTCATATAAACAGAGACAGGGTCTAGTGTAATATAAACAGAGACAGGGCCTAGTGTAATATAAACAGAGACAGGGTCTGGTGTAATATAAACAGAGACAGGGTCCAGTGTAATATAAACAGAGACAGGGTCTAGTGTAATATAAACAGAGACAGGGCCTAGTGTAATATAAACAGAGACAGGGTCTAGTGTAATATAAACAGAGACAGGGTCTAGTGTAATATAAACAGAGACAGGGTCTAGTGTAATATAAACAGGGACAGGGTCTAGTGTAATATAAACAGAGACAGGGTCTAGTGTAATATAAGCAGAGACAGGGTCGAGTGTAATATAAACAGGGACAGGGTCTCGTGTAATATAAACAGAGATAGGGTCTAGTTTAATATAAACAGGGACATGGTCTATTGTAATTTAAACAGAGACATGGTCTAATGTAATATAAACAGAGAGACAGGGCCTCGTGTAATATAAACAGAGAGACAGGGCCGAGTGTAATATAAACAGAGAGACAGGGTCTAGTGTAATATAAACAGAGACAGGGTCTAGTGTAATATAAACAGAGACAGGGTCTAGTGTAATATAAACAGAGACAGGGTCTAGTGTACTATAAACAGAGACAGGGTGTAGTGTAATATAAACAGAGACAGGGTCCAGTGTAATATAAACAGAGACAGGGTCCAGTGTAATATAAACAGAGACAGGGTCTAGTGTAATATAAACAGAGACAGGGTCTAGTGTAATATAAACAGAGACAGGGTCTAGTGTACTATAAACAGAGACAGGGTGTAGTGTAATATAAACAGAGACAGGGTCCAGTGTAATATAAACAGAGACAGGGTCTAGTGTAATATAAACAGAGACATGGTCTGGTGTAATACAAACAGAGACAGGGTCTAGTGTAATATAAACAGAGACAGGGTCCAGTGTAATATAAACAGAGACAGGGTCCAGTGTAATATAAAAAGAGACAGGGTCTAGTGTAATATAAACAGAGACAGGGTCTAGTGTAATATAAACAGAGACAGGGTCTGGTGCAGTAATAACTGGGATAGGGCCTAATGTAATATAAACAGAGACAGGGTCTAGTGTAATATAAAAAGAGACAGGGTCCAGTGTAATATAAACAGAGACAGGGTCCAGTGTAATATAAACAGAGACAGGGTCTAGTGTAATATAAACAGAGACAGGGTCTAGTGTACTATAAACAGAGACAGGGTGTAGTGTAACATAAACAGAGACAGGGTCCAGTGTAATATAAACAGAGACAGGGTCTAGTGTAATATAAACAGAGACAGGGTCTAGTGTAATATAAACAGAGACAGGGTCTAGTGTACTATAAACAGAGACAGGGTGTAGTGTAATATAAACAGAGACAGGGTCCAGTGTAATATAAACATAGACAGGGTCTAGTGTAATATAAACAGAGACATGGTCTGGTGTAATATAAACAGAGACAGGGTCCAGTGTAATATAAACAGAGACAGGGTCCAGTGTAATATAAACAGAGACAGGGTCTAGTGTAATATAAACAGAGACAGGGTCTAGTGTAATATAAACAGAGACAGGGTCTGGTGCAGTAATAACTGGGATAGGGCCTAATGTAATATAAACAGAGACAGGGTCTAGTGTAATATAAAAAGAGACAGGGTCTGCTGTAATATAAACAGAGACAGGGTCTAGTGTAATATAAACAGAGACAGGGTCTGGTGTAATATAAACAGAGACAGGGTCCAGTGTAATATAAACAGAGACAGCGCCTCATGTAATATAAACAGAGACAGGGTCTAGTGTAATATAAACAGAGAGACAGGGCCTCGTGTAATATAAACAGAGACAGGGCTTAGTGTAATATAAACAGAGAGACAGGGCCTCGTGTAATATAAACAGAGACAGGGTCTAGTGTAATATAAACAGAGAGACAGGGTCTCGTGTAATATAAACAGAGACAGGGTCCAGTGTAATATAAACAGAGACAGGGTCTAGTGTACTATAAACAGAGACAGGGTGTAGTGTAATATAAACAGAGACAGGGTCCAGTGTAATATAAACATAGACAGGGTCTAGTGTAATATAAACAGAGACATGGTCTGGTGTAATATAAACAGAGACAGGGTCTAGTGTAATATAAACAGAGACAGGGTCCAGTGTAATATAAACAGAGACAGGGTCCAGTGTAATATAAACAGAGACAGGGTCTAGTGTAATATAAACAGAGACAGGGTCTAGTGTAATATAAACAGAGACAGGGTCTGGTGCAGTAATAACTGGGATAGGGCCTAATGTAATATAAACAGAGACAGGGTCTAGTGTAATATAAAAGAGACAGGGTCTGCTGTAATATAAACAGAGACAGGGTCTAGTGTAATATAAACAGAGACAGGGTCTGGTGTAATATAAACAGAGACAGGGTCTAGTGTAATATAAACAGAGACAGCGCCTCATGTAATATAAACAGAGACAGGGTCGAGTGTAATATAAACAGAGAGACAGGGCCTCGTGTAATATAAACAGAGACAGGGCTTAGTGTAATATAAACAGAGAGACAGGGTCTAGTGTAATATAAACAGAGACAGGGTCTAGTGTAATATAAACAGAGACAGGGCCTAGTGTAATATAAACAGAGACAGGGTCTCGTGTAATATAAACAGAGAGACAGGGTCTAGCGTAATATGAACAGAGACAGGGTCTAGTGTAATATAAACAGAGACAGGGTCTAGTGTAATATAAACAGAGACAGGGTCTAGTGTAATATAAACAGGGACAGGGTCTAGTGTAATATAAACAGAGACAGGGTCCACTGTAATATAAACAGAGACAGGGTCTAGTGTAATATAAACAGGGACAGGGTCTAGTGTAATATAAACAGAGACAGGGTCTCGTGTAATTTAAACAGTGACAGGGTCTAGTGTAATATAAACAGAGAGACAGGGTCTAGTGTAATATGAACAGAGACAGGGTCCAGTGTAATATAAACAGAGACAGGGTCTAGTGTAATATAAACAGAGAGACAGGGCCTCGTGTAATATAAACAGAGACAGGGTCTAGTGTAATATAAACAGAGAGACAGGGTCTAGTGTAATATAAACAGAGACAGGGTCCACTGTAATATAAACAGAGACAGGGTCTAGTGTAATATGAACAGAGACAGGGTCTAGTGTAATATAAACAGAGAGACAGGGTCTAGTGTAATATAAACAGAGACAGGGTCCACTGTAATATAAACAGAGACAGGGTCCACTGTAATATAAACAGAGACAGGGTCTAGTGTAATTTAAACAGAGACAGGGTCTAGTGTAATATAAACAGAGACAGGGTCTAGTGTAATATAAACAGGGACAGGGTCTAGTGTAATATAAACAGAGAGAGTGTCGAGTGTAATATAAGCAGAGACAGGGTCGAGTGTAATATAAACAGGGACAGGGTCTCGTGTAATATCAACAGAGATAGGGTCTAGTTTAATATAAACAGGGACATGGTCTATTGTAATTTAAACAGAGACATGGTCTAATGTAATATAAACAGAGAGACAGGGCCTCGTGTAATATAAACAGAGAGACAGGGCCTAGTGTAATATAAACAGAGAGACAGGGTCTAGTGTAATATAAACAGAGACAGGGTCTAGTGTAATATAAACAGAGACAGGGTCTAGTGTAATATAAACAGAGACAGGGTCTAGTGTACTATAAACAGAGACAGGGTGTAGTGTAATATAAACAGAGACAGGGTCTAGTGTAATATAAACAGAGACAGGGTCCAGTGTAATATAAACAGAGACAGGGTCCAGTGTAATATAAACAGAGACAGGGTCGAGTGTAATATAAACAGAGACAGGGTCTGGTGCAGTAATAACTGGGATAGAGCCTCATGTAATATAAACAGAGACAGGGTCTAGTGTAATATAAAAAGAGACAGGGTCCAGTGTAATATAAACAGAGACAGGGTCCAGTGTAATATAAACAGAGACAGGGTCTAGTGTAATATAAACAGAGACAGGGTCTAGTGTACTATAAACAGAGACAGGGTGTAGTGTAATATAAACAGAGACAGGGTCCAGTGTAATATAAACAGAGACAGGGTCTAGTGTAATATAAACAGAGACATGGTCTGGTGTAATATAAACAGAGACAGGGTCTAGTGTAATATAAACAGAGACAGGGTCCAGTGTAATATAAACAGAGACAGGGTCCAGTGTAATATAAACAGAGACAGGGTCTAGTGTAATATAAACAGAGACAGGGTCTAGTGTAATATAAACAGAGACAGGGTCTGGTGCAGTAATAACTGGGATAGGGCCTAATGTAATATAAACAGAGACAGGGTCTAGTGTAATATAAAAAGAGACAGGGTCTGCTGTAATATAAACAGAGACAGGGTCTAGTGTAATATAAACAGAGACAGGGTCTGGTGTAATATAAACAGAGACAGGGTCTCGTGTAATATAAACAGAGACAGCGCCTCATGTAATATAAACAGAGATAGGGTCTAGTGTAATATAAACAGAGAGACAGGGCCTCGTGTAATATAAACAGAGACAGGGCTTAGTGTAATATAAACAGAGAGACAGGGCCTCGTGTAATATAAACAGAGACAGGGTCTAGTGTAATATAAACAGAGAGACAGGGTCTCGTGTAATATAAACAGAGACAGGGTCCAGTGTAATATAAACAGAGACAGGGTCTAGTGTAATATAAACAGAGACAGGGTCTAGTGTAATATAAACAGAGACAGGGTCTAGTGTACTATAAACAGAGACAGGGTGTAGTGTAATATAAACAGAGACAGGGTCCAGTGTAATATAAACATAGACAGGGTCTAGTGTAATATAAACAGAGACATGGTCTGGTGTAATATAAACAGAGACAGGGTCTAGTGTAATATAAACAGAGACAGGGTCCAGTGTAATATAAACAGAGACAGGGTCCAGTGTAATATAAACAGAGACAGGGTCCAGTGTAATATAAACAGAGACAGGGTCTAGTGTAATATAAACAGAGACAGGGTCTGGTGCAGTAATAACTGGGATAGGGCCTAATGTAATATAAACAGAGACAGGGTCTAGTGTAATATAAAAAGAGACAGGGTCTGCTGTAATATAAACAGAGACAGGGTCTAGTGTAATATAAACAGAGACAGGGTCTGGTGTAATATAAACAGAGACAGGGTCTAGTGTAATATAAACAGAGACAGCGCCTCATGTAATATAAACAGAGACAGGGTCTAGTGTAATATAAACAGAGAGACAGGGCCTCGTGTAATATAAACAGAGACAGGGCTTAGTGTAATATAAACAGAGAGACAGGGCCTCGTGTAATATAAACAGAGACAGGGTCTAGTGTAATATAAACAGAGAGACAGGGTCTCGTGTAATATAAACAGAGACAGGGTCCAGTGTAATATAAACAGAGACAGGGTCTAGTGTAATATAAACAGAGACAGGGTCTAGTGTAATATAAACAGAGACAGGGTCGAGTGTACTATAAACAGAGACAGGGTGTAGTGTAATATAAACAGAGACAGGGTCCAGTGTAATATAAACATAGACAGGGTCTAGTGTAATATAAACAGAGACATGGTCTGGTGTAATATAAACAGAGACAGGGTCTAGTGTAATATAAACAGAGACAGGGTCCAGTGTAATATAAACAGAGAGACAGGGTCTCGTGTAATATAAACAGAGACAGGGTCCACTGTAATATAAACAGAGACAGGGTCTAGTGTAATATAAACAGGGACAGGGTCTAGTGTAATATAAACAGAGAGACAGGGTCTAGTGTAATATAAACAGAGAGACAGGGTCTAGTGTAATATAAACAGAGAGACAGGGTCTAGTGTAATATAAACAGAGAGACAGGGCCTCGTGTAATATAAACAGAGACAGGGTCTAGTGTAATATAAACAGAGAGACAGGGTCTAGTGTAATATAAACAGAGACAGGGTCTAGTGTAATATAAACAGAGACAGGGCCTAGTGTAATATAAACAGAGACAGGGTCTCGTGTAATATAAACAGAGACAGGGTCTCGTGTAATATAAACAGAGAGACAGGGTCTAGTGTAATATGAACAGAGACAGGGTCTAGTGTAATATAAACAGAGACAGGGTCTAGTGTAATATAAACAGAGACAGGGTCTAGTGTAATATAAACAGGGACAGGGTCTAGTGTAATATAAACAGAGACAGGGTCCACTGTAATATAAACAGAGACAGGGTCTAGTGTAATATAAACAGGGACAGGGTCTAGTGTAATATAAACAGAGACAGGGTCTCGTGTAATTTAAACAGTGACAGGGTCTAGTGCAATATAAACAGAGAGACAGGGTCTAGTGTAATATGAACAGAGACAGGGTCCAGTGTAATATAAACAGAGACAGGGTCTAGTGTAATATAAACAGAGAGACAGGGCCTCGTGTAATATAAACAGAGACAGGGTCTAGTGTAATATAAACAGAGAGACAGGGTCTAGTGTAATATAAACAGAGACAGGGTCCACTGTAATATAAACAGAGACAGGGTCTAGTGTAATATGAACAGAGACAGGGTCTAGTGTAATATAAACAGAGAGACAGGGTCTAGTGTAATATAAACAGAGACAGGGTCCACTGTAATATAAACAGAGACAGGGTCCACTGTAATATAAACAGAGACAGGGTCTAGTGTAATTTAAACAGAGACAGGGTCTAGTGTAATATAAACAGAGACAGGGTCTCGTGTAATATAAACAGAGACAGGGTCTAGTGTAATATATACAGAGACAGGGTCTAGTGTAATATATACAGAGACAGGGTCTAGTGTAATATAAACAGAGACAGGGTCTCGTGTAATATAAACAGAGACAGGGTCTAGTGTAATATAAGCAGAGACAGGGTCGAGTGTAATATAAACAAAGACAGGGTCTAGTGTAATATAAACAGAGACAGGGTCTAGTGTAATATAAACAGAGACAGGGTCTAGTGTAATATAAACAGAGAGAGGGTCGAGTGTAATATAAACAGAGACAGGGTCTAGTGTAATATAAACAGAGACAGGGTGCAGTGTAATATCAACTGAGACAGGGTCTAGTGTAATATAAACAGAGACAGGGTCTAGTGTAATATAAACAGAGACAGGGTCTAGTGTAATATAAACAGAGACAGGGTCGAGTGTAATATAAACAGGGACAGGGTCTAGTGTAATATAAACAGAGAGAGGGTCTAGTGTAATATAAGCAGAGACAGGGTCGAGTGTAATATAAACAGGGACAGGGTCTCGTGTAATATAAACAGAGATAGGGTCTAGTTTAATATAAACAGGGACATGGTCTATTGGAATTTAAACAGAGACATGGTCTAATGTAATATAAACAGAGAGACAGGGCCTCGTGTAATATAAACAGAGAGACAGGGCCTAGTGTAATATAAACAGAGAGACAGGGTCTAGTGTAATATAAACAGAGACAGGGTCTAGTGTAATATAAACAGAGACAGGGTCTAGTGTAATATAAACAGAGACAGGGTCTAGTGTACTATAAACAGAGACAGGGTGTAGTGTAATATAAACAGAGACAGGGTCCAGTGTAATATAAACAGAGACAGGGTCCAGTGTAATATAAACAGAGACAGGGTCTAGTGTAATATAAACAGAGAGACAGGGCCTCGTGTAATATAAACAGAGACAGGGTCTAGTGTAATATAAACAGAGAGACAGGGTCTAGTGTAATATAAACAGAGACAGGGTCCACTGTAATATAAACAGAGACAGGGTCTAGTGTAATATGAACAGAGACAGGGTCTAGTGTAATATAAACAGAGAGACAGGGTCCAGTGTAATATAAACAGAGACAGGGTCCACTGTAATATAAACAGAGACAGGGTCCACTGTAATATAAACAGAGACAGGGTCTAGTGTAATTTAAACAGAGACAGGGTCTAGTGTAATATAAACAGAGACAGGGTCTCGTGTAATATAAACAGAGACAGGGTCTAGTGTAATATAAACAGAGACAGGGTCTAGTGTAATATAAGCAGAGACAGGGTCTAGTGTAATATAAACAAAGACAGGGTCTAGTGTAATATAAACAGAGACAGGGTCGAGTGTAATATAAACAGAGACAGGGTCTAGTGTAATATAAACAGAGAGAGGGTCGAGTGTAATATAAACAGAGACAGGGTCTAGTGTAATATAAACAGAGACAGGGTGCAGTGTAATATCAACTGAGACAGGGTCTAGTGTAATATAAACAGAGACAGGGTCTTGTGTAATATAAACAGAGACAGGGTCTAGTGTAATATAAACAGAGACAGGGTCTAGTGTAATATAAACAGGGACAGGGTCTAGTGTAATATAAACAGAGAGAGGGTCTAGTGTAATATAAGCAGAGACAGGGTCGAGTGTAATATAAACAGGGACAGGGTCTCGTGTAATATAAACAGAGATAGGGTCTAGTTTAATATAAACAGGGACATGGTCTATTGTAATTTAAACAGAGACATGGTCTAATGTAATATAAACAGAGAGACAGGGCCTCGTGTAATATAAACAGAGAGACAGGGCCTAGTGTAATATAAACAGAGAGACAGGGTCTAGTGTAATATAAACAGAGACAGGGTCTAGTGTAATATAAACAGAGACAGGGTCTAGTGTACTATAAACAGAGACAGGGTGTAGTGTAATATAAACAGAGACAGGGTCCAGTGTAATATAAACAGAGACAGGGTCCAGTGTAATATAAACAGAGACAGGGTCTAGTGTAATATAAACAGAGACAGGGTCTAGTGTAATATAAACAGAGACAGGGTCCAGTGGACTATAAACAGAGACAGGGTGTAGTGTAATATAAACAGAGATAGGGTCTAGTGCAATATAAACAGAGACATGGTCTGGTGTAATATAAACAGAGACAGGGTCTAGTGTAATATAAACAGAGACAGGGTCCAGTGTAATATAAACAGAGACAGGGTCCAGTGTAATATAAACAGAGACAGGGTCTAGTGTAATATAAACAGAGACAGGGTCTGGTGCAGTAATAACTGGGATAGGGCCTAATGTAATATAAACAGAGACAGGGTCTAGTGTAATATAAAAAGAGACAGGGTCCAGTGTAATATAAACAGAGACAGGGTCCAGTGTAATATAAACAGAGACAGGGTCTAGTGTAATATAAACAGAGACAGGGTCCAGTGTACTATAAACAGAGACAGGGTCTAGTGTACTATAAACAGAGACAGGGTGTAGTGTAATATAAACAGAGACAGGGTCCAGTGTAATATAAACAGAGACAGGGTCAAGTGTAATATAAACAGAGACAGGGTCTAGTGTAATATAAACAGAGACAGGGTCCAGTGTACTATAAACAGAGACAGGGTGTAGTGTAATATAAACAGAGACAGGGTCCAGTGTAATATAAACAGAGACAGGGTCTAGTGTAATATAAACAGAGTCATGGTCTGGTGTAATATAAACAGAGACAGGGTCTAGTGTAATATAAACAGAGACAGGGTCCAGTGTAATATAAACAGAGACAGGGTCCAGTGTAATATAAACAGAGACAGGGTCTAGTGTAATATAAACAGAGACAGGGTCTAGTGTAATATAAACAGAGACAGGGTCTCGTGTAATATAAACAGAGACAGGGTCTGGTGCAGTAATAACTGGGATAGGGCCTAATGTAATATAAACAGAGACAGGGTCTAGTGTAATATAAAAAGAGACAGGGTCTGCTGTAATATAAACAGAGACAGGGTCTAGTGTAATATAAACAGAGACAGGGTCTGGTGTAATATAAACAGAGACAGGGTCTAGTGTAATATAAACAGAGACAGGGTCTTGTGTAATATAAACAGAGACAGGGTCTAGTGTAATATAAAAAGAGACAGGGTCTAGTGTAATATAAAAAGAGACAGGGTCTGGTGTAATATAAACAGAGACAGGGTCTCGTGTAATATAAACAGAGACAGGGTCTAGTGTAATATAAACAGAGAGAGGGTCTAGTGTAATATAAACTGAGACAGGGTCTAGTGTAATATAAACAGAGACAGGGTCTGGTGTAATATAAACAGAGATAGGGTCTAGTTTAATATAAACAGGGACATGGTCTATTGTAATTTAAACAGAGACATGGTCTAATGTAATATAAACAGAGAGACACGGCCTCGTGTAATATAAACAGAGAGACAGGGTCTTGTGTAATATAAACAGAGACAGGGTCTAGTGTAATATAAACAGAGACAGGGTCTAGTGTAATATAAACAGAGACAGGGTCTAGTGTACTATAAACAGAGACAGGGTGTAGTGTAATATAAACAGAGACAGGGTCCAGTGTAATATAAACAGAGACAGGGTCCAGTGTAATATAAACAGAGACAGGGTCTAGTGTAATATAAACAGAGACAGGGTCTAGTGTAATATAAACAGAGACAGGGTCTAGTGTACTATAAACAGAGACAGGGTGTAGTGTAATATAAACAGAGACAGGGTCTAGTGTAATATAAACAGAGACATGGTCTGGTGTAATATAAACAGAGACAGGGTCTAGTGTAATATAAACAGAGACAGGGTCCAGTGTAATATAAACAGAGACAGGGTCCAGTGTAATATAAACAGAGACAGGGTCTAGTGTAATATAAACAGAGACAGGGTCTGGTGCAGTAATAACTGGGATAGGGCCTAATGTAATATAAACAGAGACAGGGTCTAGTGTAATATAAAAAGAGACAGGGTCCAGTGTAATATAAACAGAGACAGGGTCCAGTGTAATATAAACAGAGACAGGGTCTAGTGTAATATAAACAGAGACAGGGTCCAGTGTAATATAAACAGAGACAGGTTCTAGTGTCATATAAACAGAGACAGGGTCTAGTGTAATATAAACAGAGAGAGGGTCGAGTGTAATATAAACAGAGACAGGGTCTAGTGTAATATAAACAGAGACAGGGTGCAGTGTAATATCAACTGAGACAGGGTCTAGTGTAATATAAACAGAGACAGGGTCTTGTGTAATATAAACAGAGACAGGGTCTAGTGTAATATAAACAGAGACAGGGTCTAGTGTAATATAAACAGGGACAGGGTCTAGTGTAATATAAACAGAGAGAGGGTCTAGTGTAATATAAGCAGAGACAGGGTCGAGTGTAATATAAACAGGGACAGGGTCTCGTGTAATATAAACAGAGATAGGGTCTAGTTTAATATAAACAGGGACATGGTCTATTGTAATTTAAACAGAGACATGGTCTAATGTAATATAAACAGAGAGACAGGGCCTCGTGTAATATAAACAGAGAGACAGGGCCTAGTGTAATATAAACAGAGAGACAGGGTCTAGTGTAATATAAACAGAGACAGGGTCTAGTGTAATATAAACAGAGACAGGGTCTAGTGTACTATAAACAGAGACAGGGTCTAGTGTAATATAAACAGGGACAGGGTCTAGTGTAATATAAACAGAGAGAGGGTCTAGTGTAATATAAGCAGAGACAGGGTCGAGTGTAATATAAACAGGGACAGGGTCTCGTGTAATATAAACAGAGACAGGGTCTAGTGTAATATAAACAGAGACAGGGTCTAGTGTACTATAAACAGAGACAGGGTGTAGTGTAATATAAACAGAGACAGGGTCCAGTGTAATATAAACAGAGACAGGGTCCAGTGTACTATAAACAGAGACAGGGTGTAGTGTAATATAAACAGAGACAGGGTCTAGTGTAATATAAACAGAGACATGGTCTGGTGTAATATAAACAGAGACAGGGTCTAGTGTAATATAAACAGAGACAGGGTCCAGTGTAATATAAACAGAGACAGGGTCCAGTGTAATATAAACAGAGACAGGGTCTAGTGTAATATAAACAGAGACAGGGTCTGGTGCAGTAATAACTGGGATAGGGCCTAATGTAATATAAACAGAGACAGGGTCTAGTGTAATATAAAAAGAGACAGGGTCCAGTGTAATATAAACAGAGACAGGGTCCAGTGTAATATAAACAGAGACAGGGTCTAGTGTAATCTAAACAGAGACAGGGTCCAGTGTACTATAAACAGAGACAGGGTCTAGTGTACTATAAACAGAGACAGGGTGTAGTGTAATATAAACAGAGACAGGGTCCAGTGTAATATAAACAGAGACAGGGTCTAGTGTAATATAAACAGAGACAGGGTCTAGTGTAATATAAACAGAGACAGGGTCTAGTGTACTATAAACAGAGACAGGGTGTAGTGTAATATAAACAGAGACAGGGTCCAGTGTAATATAAACAGAGACAGGGTCTAGTGTAATATAAACAGAGTCATGGTCTGGTGTAATATAAACAGAGACAGGGTCTAGTGTAATATAAACAGAGACAGGGTCCAGTGTAATATAAACAGAGACAGGGTCCAGTGTAATATAAACAGAGACAGGGTCTAGTGTAATATAAACAGAGACAGGGTCTAGTGTAATATAAACAGAGACAGGGTCTAGTGTAATATAAACAGAGACAGGGTCTGGTGCAGTAATAACTGGGATTGGGCCTAATGTAATATAAACAGAGACAGGGTCTAGTGTAATATAAAAAGAGACAGGGTCTGCTGTAATATAAACAGAGACAGGGTCTAGTGTAATATAAACAGAGACAGGGTCTGGTGTAATATAAACAGAGACAGGGTCTAGTGTAATATAAACAGAGACAGGGTCTTGTGTAATATAAACAGAGACAGGGTCTAGTGTAATATAAAAAGAGACAGGGTCTAGTGTAATATAAAAAGAGACAGGGTCTGGTGTAATATAAACAGAGACAGGGTCTCGTGTAATATAAACAGAGACAGGGTCTAGTGTAATATAAACAGAGAGAGGGTCTAGTGTAATATAAACTGAGACAGGGTCTAGTGTAATATAAACAGAGACAGGGTCTGGTGTAATATAAACAGAGATAGGGTCTAGTTTAATATAAACAGGGACATGGTCTATTGTAATTTAAACAGAGACATGGTCTAATGTAATATAAACAGAGAGACAGGGCCTCGTGTAATATAAACAGAGAGACAGGGCCTAGTGTAATATAAACAGAGAGACAGGGTCTTGTGTAATATAAACAGAGACAGGGTCTAGTGTAATATAAACAGAGACAGGGTCTAGTGTAATATAAACAGAGACAGGGTCTAGTGTACTATAAACAGAGACAGGGTGTAGTGTAATATAAACAGAGACATGGTCCAGTGTAATATAAACAGAGACAGGGTCCAGTGTAATATAAACAGAGACAGGGTCTAGTGTAATATAAACAGAGACAGGGTCTAGTGTAATATAAACAGAGACAGGGTCTAGTGTACTATAAACAGAGACAGGGTGTAGTGTAATATAAACAGAGACAGGGTCTAGTGTAATATAAACAGAGACATGGTCTGGTGTAATATAAACAGAGACAGGGTCTAGTGTAATATAAACAGAGACAGGGTCCAGTGTAATATAAACAGAGACAGGGTCCAGTGTAATATAAACAGAGACAGGGTCTAGTGTAATATAAACAGAGACAGGGTCTGGTGCAGTAATAACTGGGATAGGGCCTAATGTAATATAAACAGAGACAGGGTCTAGTGTAATATAAAAAGAGACAGGGTCCAGTGTAATATAAACAGAGACAGGGTCCAGTGTAATATAAACAGAGACAGGGTCTAGTGTAATATAAACAGAGACAGGGTCCAGTGTAATATAAACAGAGACAGGTTCTAGTGTCATATAAACAGAGACAGGGTCTAGTGTAATATAAACAGAGACAGGGCCTAGTGTAATATAAACAGAGACAGGGTCTGGTGTAATATAAACAGAGACAGGGTCTAGTGTAATATAAACAGAGACAGGGTCTGGTGTAATATAAACAGAGACAGGGTCTGGTGTAATATAAACAGAGACAGGGTCTAGTGTAATATAAACAGAGACAGGGTCTAGTGTAATATAAACAGAGACAGGGTCTAGTGTAATATAAACAGGGACAGGGTCTAGTGTAATATAAACAGAGACAGGGTCTAGTGTAATATAAGCAGAGACAGGGTCGAGTGTAATATAAACAGGGACAGGGTCTCGTGTAATATAAACAGAGATAGGGTCTAGTTTAATATAAACAGGGACATGGTCTATTGTAATTTAAACAGAGACATGGTCTAATGTAATATAAACAGAGAGACAGGGCCTCGTGTAATATAAACAGAGAGACAGGGCCGAGTGTAATATAAACAGAGAGACAGGGTCTAGTGTAATATAAACAGAGACAGGGTCTAGTGTAATATAAACAGAGACAGGGTCTAGTGTAATATAAACAGAGACAGGGTCTAGTGTACTATAAACAGAGACAGGGTGTAGTGTAATATAAACAGAGACAGGGTCCAGTGTAATATAAACAGAGACAGGGTCTAGTGTAATATAAACAGAGACAGGGTCTCGTGTAATATAAACAGAGACAGGGTCTAGTGTAATATATACAGAGACAGGGTCTAGTGTAATATAAACAGAGACAGGGTCTAGTGTAATATAAACAGAGACAGGGTCTAGTGTAATATAAGCAGAGACAGGGTCTAGTGTAATATAAACAAAGACAGGGTCTAGTGTAATATAAACAGAGACAGGGTCTAGTGTAATATAAACAGAGACAGGGTCTAGTGTAATATAAACAGAGAGAGGGTCGAGTGTAATATAAACAGAGACAGGGTCTAGTGTAATATAAACAGAGACAGGGTGCAGTGTAATATCAACTGAGACAGGGTCTAGTGTAATATAAACAGCGACAGGGTCTAGTGTAATATAAACAGAGACAGGGTCTAGTGTAATATAAACAGAGACAGGGTCTAGTGTAATATAAACAGGGACAGGGTCTAGTGTAATATAAACAGAGAGAGGGTCTAGTGTAATATAAGCAGAGACAGGGTCGAGTGTAATATAAACAGGGACAGGGTCTCGTGTAATATAAACAGAGATAGGGTCTAGTTTAATATAAACAGGGACATGGTCTATTGTAATTTAAACAGAGACATGGTCTAATGTAATATAAACAGAGAGACAGGGCCTCGTGTAATATGAACAGAGAGACAGGGCCTAGTGTAATATAAACAGAGAGACAGGGTCTAGTGTAATATAAACAGAGACAGGGTCTAGTGTAATATAAACAGAGACAGGGTCTAGTGTAATATAAACAGAGACAGGGTCTAGTGTACTATAAACAGAGACAGGGTGTAGTGTAATATAAACAGAGACAGGGTCCAGTGTAATATAAACAGAGACAGGGTCCAGTGTAATATAAACAGAGACAGGGTCTAGTGTAATATAAACAGGGACATGGTCTATTGTAATTTAAACAGAGACATGGTCTAATGTAATATAAACAGAGAGACAGGGCCTCGTGTAATATAAACAGAGAGACAGGGCCTAGTGTAATATAAACAGAGAGACAGGGTCTAGTGTAATATAAACAGAGACAGGGTCTAGTGTAATATAAACAGAGACAGGGTCTAGTGTAATATAAACAGAGACAGGGTCTAGTGTACTATAAACAGAGACAGGGTGTAGTGTAATATAAACAGAGACAGGGTCCAGTGTAATATAAACAGAGACAGGGTCCAGTGTAATATAAACAGAGACAGGGTCTAGTGTAATATAAACAGAGACAGGGTCTAGTGTAATATAAACAGAGACAGGGTCTAGTGTAATATAAACAGAGACTGGGTGTAGTGTAATATAAACAGAGACAGGGTCTAGTGTAATATAAACAGAGACATGGTATGGTGTAATATAAACAGAGACAGGGTCTAGTGTAATATTAACAGAGACAGGGTCCAGTGTAATATAAACAGAGACAGGGTCCAGTGTAATATAAACAGAGACAGGGTCTAGTGTAATATAAACAGAGACAGGGTCTGGTGCAGTAATAACTGGGATAGGGCCTAATGTAATATAAACAGAGACAGGGTCTAGTGTAATATAAAAAGAGACAGGGTCCAGTGTAATATAAACAGAGACAGGGTCCAGTGTAATATAAACAGAGACAGGGTCTAGTGTAATATAAACAGAGACAGGGTCTAGTGTACTATAAACAGAGACAGGGTGTAGTGTAATATAAACAGAGACAGGGTCCAGTGTAATATAAACAGAGACAGGGTCTAGTGTAATATAAACAGAGACAGGGTCTAGTGTAATATAAACAGAGACAGGGTCTAGTGTACTATAAACAGAGACAGGGTGTAGTGTAATATAAACAGAGACAGGGTCCAGTGTAATATAAACAGAGACAGGGTCTAGTGTAATATAAACAGAGACATGGTCTGGTGCAATATAAACAGAGACAGGGTCTAGTGTAATATAAACAGAGACAGGGTCCAGTGTAATATTAACAGAGACAGGGTCCAGTGTAATATAAACAGAGACAGGGTCTAGTGTAATATAAACAGAGACAGGGTCTAGTGTAATATAAACAGAGACAGGGTCTAGTGTAATATAAACAGAGACAGGGTCTGGTGCAGTAATAACTGGGATAGGGCCTAATGTAATATAAACAGAGACAGGGTCTAGTGTAATATAAAAAGAGACAGGGTCTGCTGTAATATAAACAGAGACAGGGTCTAGTGTAATATAAACAGAGACAGGGTCTGGTGTAAAATAAACAGAGACAGGGTCTAGTGTAATATAAACAGAGACAGGGTCTAGTGTAATATAAACAGAGACAGGGTCCAGTGTAATATAAACAGAGACAGGGTCTAGTGTAATATAAAAAGAGACAGGGTCTAGTGTAATATAAAAAGAGACAGGGTCTGGTGTAATATAAACAGAGACAGGGTCTCGTGTAATATAAACAGAGACAGGGTCTAGTGTAATATAAACAGAGACAGGGTCTAGTGTAATATAAACTGAGACAGGGTCTAGTGTACTATAAACAGAGACAGGGTCTGGTGTAATATAAACAGAGACAGGGTCTAGTGTAATATAAACAGAGAGAGGGTCTAGTGTAATATAAGCAGAGACAGGGTCGAGTGTAATATAAACAGGGACAGGGTCTCGTGTAATATAAACAGAGATAGGGTCTAGTTTAATATAAACAGGGACATGGTCTATTGTAATTTAAACAGAGACATGGTCTAATGTAATATAAACAGAGAGACAGGGCCTCGTGTAATATAAACAGAGAGACAGGGTCTAGTGTAATATAAACAGAGACAGGGTCTAGTGTAATATAAACAGAGACAGGGTCTAGTGTAATATAAACAGAGACAGGGTCTAGTGTACTATAAACAGAGACAGGGTGTAGTGTAATATAAACAGAGACAGGGTCTAGTGTAATATAAACAGAGACATGGTCTGGTGTAATATAAACAGAGACAGGGTCTAGTGTAATATAAACAGAGACAGGGTCCAGTGTAATATAAACAGAGACAGGGTCCAGTGTAATTTCAACAGAGACAGGATCTAGTGTAATATAAACAGAGACAGGGTCCAGTGTAATATAAACAGAGACAGGGTCCAGTGTAATATAAACAGAGACAGGATCTAGTGTAATATAAACAGAGACAGGGTCTAGTGTAATATAAACAGAGACAGGGTCTAGTGTACTATAAACAGAGACAGGGTGTAGTGTAATATAAACAGAGACAGGGTCTAGTGTAATATAAACAGAGACAGGGTCTGGTGCAGTAATAACTGGGATAGGGCCTAATGTAATATAAACAGAGACAGGGTGTAGTGTAATATAAACAGAGACAGGGTCCAGTGTAATATAAACAGAGACAGGATCTAGTGTAATATAAACAGAGACAGGGTCTAGTGTAATATAAACAGAGACAGGGTCTAGTGTACTATAAACAGAGACAGGGTGTAGTGTAATATAAACAGAGACAGGGTCCAGTGTAATATAAACAGAGACAGGGTCTAGTGTAATATAAACAGAGACATGGTCTGGTGTAATATAAACAGAGACAGGGTCTAGTGTAATATAAACAGAGACAGGGTCCAGTGTAATATAAACAGAGACAGGGTCCAGTGTAATATAAACAGAGACAGGGTCTAGTGTAATATAAACAGAGACAGGGTCTAGTGTAATATAAACAGAGACAGGGTCTAGTGTAATATAAACAGAGACAGGGTCTGGTGCAGTAATAACTGGGATAGGGCCTAATGTAATATAAACAGAGACAGGGTCTAGTGTAATATAAAAAGAGACAGGGTCCAGTGTAATATAAACAGAGACAGGGTCCAGTGTAATATAAACAGAGACAGGGTCTAGTGTAATATAAACAGAGACAGGGTCTAGTGTACTATAAACAGAGACAGGGTGTAGTGTAATATAAATAGAGACAGGGTCCAGTGTAATATAAACAGAGACAGGGTCTAGTGTAATATAAACAGAGACAGGGTCTAGTGTAATATAAACAGAGACAGGGTCTAGTGTACTATAAACAGAGACAGGGTGTAGTGTAATATAAACAGAGACAGGGTCCAGTGTAATATAAACAGAGACAGGGTCTAGTGTAATATAAACAGAGACATGGTCTGGTGTAATATAAACAGAGACAGGGTCTAGTGTAATATAAACAGAGACAGGGTCCAGTGTAATATTAACAGAGACAGGGTCCAGTGTAATATAAACAGAGACAGGGTCTAGTGTAATATAAACAGAGACAGGGTCTAGTGTAATATAAACAGAGACAGGGTCTAGTGTAATATAAACAGAGACAGGGTCTGGTGCAGTAATAACTGGGATAGGGCCTAATGTAATATAAACAGAGACAGGGTCTAGTGTAATATAAAAAGAGACAGGGTCTGCTGTAATATAAACAGAGACAGGGTCTAGTGTAATATAAACAGAGACAGGGTCTGGTGTAATATAAACAGAGACAGGGTCTAGTGTAATATAAACAGAGACAGGGTCCAGTGTAATATAAACAGAGACAGGGTCTAGTGTAATATAAAAAGAGACAGGGTCTAGTGTAATATAAAAAGAGACAGGGTCTGGTGTAATATAAACAGAGACAGGGTCTCGTGTAATATAAACAGAGACAGGGTCTAGTGTAATATAAACAGAGACAGGGTCTAGTGTAATATAAACTGAGACAGGGTCTAGTGTACTATAAACAGAGACAGGGTCTGGTGTAATATAAACAGAGACAGGGTCTAGTGTAATATAAACAGAGAGAGGGTCTAGTGTAATATAAGCAGAGACAGGGTCGAGTGTAATATAAACAGGGACAGGGTCTCGTGTAATATAAACAGAGACAGGGTCTAGTGTAATATAAACAGAGACAGGGTCTAGTGTAATATAAACAGAGACAGGGTCTAGTGTACTATAAACAGAGACAGGGTGTAGTGTAATATAAACAGAGACAGGGTCTAGTGTAATATAAACAGAGACATGGTCTGGTGTAATATAAACAGAGACAGGGTCTAGTGTAATATAAACAGAGACAGGGTCCAGTGTAATATAAACAGAGACAGGGTCCAGTGTAATATAAACAGAGACAGGATCTAGTGTAATATAAACAGAGACAGGGTCCAGTGTAATATAAACAGAGACAGGGTCCAGTGTAATATAAACAGAGACAGGATCTAGTGTAATATAAACAGAGACAGGGTCTAGTGTAATATAAACAGAGACAGGGTCTAGTGTACTATAAACAGAGACAGGGTGTAGTGTAATATAAACAGAGACAGGGTCTAGTGTAATATAAACAGAGACAGGGTCTGGTGCAGTAATAACTGGGATAGGGCCTAATGTAATATAAACAGAGACAGGGTGTAGTGTAATATAAACAGAGACAGGGTCCAGTGTAATATAAACAGAGACAGGATCTAGTGTAATATAAACAGAGACAGGGTCTAGTGTAATATAAACAGAGACAGGGTCTAGTGTACTATAAACAGAGACAGGGTGTAGTGTAATATAAACAGAGACAGGGTCCAGTGTAATATAAACAGAGACAGGGTCTAGTGTAATATAAACAGAGACATGGTCTGGTGTAATATAAACAGAGACAGGGTCTAGTGTAATATAAACAGAGACAGGGTCCAGTGTAATATAAACAGAGACAGGGTCCAGTGTAATATAAACAGAGACAGGGTCTAGTGTAATATAAACAGAGACAGGGTCTAGTGTAATATAAACAGAGACAGGGTCTAGTGTAATATAAACAGAGACAGGGTCTGGTGCAGTAATAACTGGGATAGGGCCTAATGTAATATAAACAGAGACAGGGTCTAGTGTAATATAAAAAGAGACAGGGTCCAGTGTAATATAAACAGAGACAGGGTCTAGTGTAATATAAACAGAGACAGGGTCTGGTGTAATATAAACAGAGACAGGGTCTAGTGTAATATAAACAGAGACAGGGTCTAGTGTAATATAAACAGAGACAGGGTCTAGTGTAATATAAAAAGAGACAGGGTCTAGTGTAATATAAAAAGAGACAGGGTCTGGTGTAATATAAACAGAGACAGGGTCTCGTGTAATATAAACAGAGACAGGGTCTAGTGTAATATAAACAGAGACAGGGTCTAGTGTAATATAAACTGAGACAGGGTCTAGTGTAATATAAACAGAGACAGGGTCTGGTGTAATATAAACAGAGACAGGGTCCAGTGTAATATAAACAGAGACAGGGTCCAGTGTAATATAAACAGAGACAGGTTCTAGTGTCATATAAACAGAGACAGGGTCTAGTGTAATATAAACAGAGACAGGGTCTAGTGTAATATAAACTGAGACAGGGTCTAGTGTAATATAAACAGAGACAGGGTCTAGTGTAATATAAACAGAGACAGGGTCTAGTGTAATATAAACAGAGACAGGGTCCAGTGTAATATAAACAGAGACAGGGTCCAGTGTAATATAAACAGAGACAGGGTCTAGTGTAATATAAACAGAGACAGGGTCTAGTGTAATATAAACAGAGACAGGGTCTGGTGCAGTAATAACTGGGATAGGGCCTAATGTAATATAAACAGAGACAGGGTCTAGTGTAATATAAAAAGAGACAGGGTCTGCTGTAATATAAACAGAGACAGGGTCTAGTGTAATATAAACAGAGACAGGGTCTGGTGTAATATAAACAGAGACAGGGTCTAATGTAATATAAACAGAGACAGGGTCTAGTGTAATATAAACAGAGACAGGGTCGAGTGTAATATAAACAGAGACAGGGTCTAGTGTAATATAAAAATAGACAGGGTCTGGTGTAATATAAACAGAGACAGGGTCTCGTGTAATATAAACAGAGACAGGGTCTAGTGTAATATAAACAGAGACAGGGTCTAGTGTAATATAAACTGAGACAGGGTCTAGTGTAATATAAACAGAGACAGGGTCTGGTGTAATATAAACAGAGACAGGGTCCAGTGTAATATAAACAGAGACAGGGTCCAGTGTAATATAAACAGAGACAGGTTCTAGTGTCATATAAACAGAGACAGGGTCTAGTGTAATATAAACAGAGACAGGGCCTAGTGTAATATAAACAGAGACAGGGTCTGGTGTAATATAAACAGAGACAGGGTCCAGTGTAATATAAACAGAGACAGGGTCTAGTGTAATATAAACAGAGACAGGGCCTAGTGTAATATAAACAGAGACAGGGTCTAGTGTAATATAAACAGAGACAGGGTCTAGTGTAATATAAACAGAGACAGGGTCTAGTGTAATATAAACAGGGACAGGGTCTAGTGTAATATAAACAGAGACAGGGTCTAGTGTAATATAAGCAGAGACAGGGTCGAGTGTAATATAAACAGGGACAGGGTCTCGTGTAATATAAACAGAGATAGGGTCTAGTTTAATATAAACAGGGACATGGTCTATTGTAATTTAAACAGAGACATGGTCTAATGTAATATAAACAGAGAGACAGGGCCTCGTGTAATATAAACAGAGAGACAGGGCCGAGTGTAATATAAACAGAGAGACAGGGTCTAGTGTAATATAAACAGAGACAGGGTCTAGTGTAATATAAACAGAGACAGGGTCTAGTGTAATATAAACAGAGACAGGGTCTAGTGTACTATAAACAGAGACAGGGTGTAGTGTAATATAAACAGAGACAGGGTCCAGTGTAATATAAACAGAGACAGGGTCCAGTGTAATATAAACAGAGACAGGGTCTAGTGTAATATAAACAGAGACAGGGTCTAGTGTAATATAAACAGAGACAGGGTCTAGTGTACTATAAACAGAGACAGGGTGTAGTGTAATATAAACAGAGACAGGGTCCAGTGTAATATAAACAGAGACAGGGTCTAGTGTAATATAAACAGAGACATGGTCTGGTGTAATACAAACAGAGACAGGGTCTAGTGTAATATAAACAGAGACAGGGTCCAGTGTAATATAAACAGAGACAGGGTCCAGTGTAATATAAAAAGAGACAGGGTCTAGTGTAATATAAACAGAGACAGGGTCTAGTGTAATATAAACAGAGACAGGGTCTGGTGCAGTAATAACTGGGATAGGGCCTAATGTAATATAAACAGAGACAGGGTCTAGTGTAATATAAAAAGAGACAGGGTCCAGTGTAATATAAACAGAGACAGGGTCCAGTGTAATATAAACAGAGACAGGGTCTAGTGTAATATAAACAGAGACAGGGTCTAGTGTACTATAAACAGAGACAGGGTGTAGTGTAACATAAACAGAGACAGGGTCCAGTGTAATATAAACAGAGACAGGGTCTAGTGTAATATAAACAGAGACAGGGTCTAGTGTAATATAAACAGAGACAGGGTCTAGTGTACTATAAACAGAGACAGGGTGTAGTGTAATATAAACAGAGACAGGGTCCAGTGTAATATAAACATAGACAGGGTCTAGTGTAATATAAACAGAGACATGGTCTGGTGTAATATAAACAGAGACAGGGTCCAGTGTAATATAAACAGAGACAGGGTCCAGTGTAATATAAACAGAGACAGGGTCTAGTGTAATATAAACAGAGACAGGGTCTAGTGTAATATAAACAGAGACAGGGTCTGGTGCAGTAATAACTGGGATAGGGCCTAATGTAATATAAACAGAGACAGGGTCTAGTGTAATATAAAAAGAGACAGGGTCTGCTGTAATATAA
Source organism: Pristiophorus japonicus (assembly GCF_044704955.1). Taxonomy (NCBI): domain Eukaryota; kingdom Metazoa; phylum Chordata; class Chondrichthyes; family Pristiophoridae; genus Pristiophorus; species Pristiophorus japonicus. Next base: position 1,239,952 of record NW_027251590.1, on the reverse strand, counting down.
ACAGAGACAGGGTCTAGTGTAATATAAACAGAGACAGGGTCTGGTGTAATATAAACAGAGACAGGGTCCAGTGTAATATAAACAGAGACAGCGCCTCATGTAATATAAACAGAGACAGGGTCTAGTGTAATATAAACAGAGAGACAGGGCCTCGTGTAATATAAACAGAGACAGGGCTTAGTGTAATATAAACAGAGAGACAGGGCCTCGTGTAATATAAACAGAGACAGGGTCTAGTGTAATATAAACAGAGAGACAGGGTCTCGTGTAATATAAACAGAGACAGGGTCCAGTGTAATATAAACAGAGACAGGGTCTAGTGTACTATAAACAGAGACAGGGTGTAGTGTAATATAAACAGAGACAGGGTCCAGTGTAATATAAACATAGACAGGGTCTAGTGTAATATAAACAGAGACATGGTCTGGTGTAATATAAACAGAGACAGGGTCTAGTGTAATATAAACAGAGACAGGGTCCAGTGTAATATAAACAGAGACAGGGTCCAGTGTAATATAAACAGAGACAGGGTCTAGTGTAATATAAACAGAGACAGGGTCTAGTGTAATATAAACAGAGACAGGGTCTGGTGCAGTAATAACTGGGATAGGGCCTAATGTAATATAAACAGAGACAGGGTCTAGTGTAATATAAAAGAGACAGGGTCTGCTGTAATATAAACAGAGACAGGGTCTAGTGTAATATAAACAGAGACAGGGTCTGGTGTAATATAAACAGAGACAGGGTCTAGTGTAATATAAACAGAGACAGCGCCTCATGTAATATAAACAGAGACAGGGTCGAGTGTAATATAAACAGAGAGACAGGGCCTCGTGTAATATAAACAGAGACAGGGCTTAGTGTAATATAAACAGAGAGACAGGGTCTAGTGTAATATAAACAGAGACAGGGTCTAGTGTAATATAAACAGAGACAGGGCCTAGTGTAATATAAACAGAGACAGGGTCTCGTGTAATATAAACAGAGAGACAGGGTCTAGCGTAATATAAACAGAGACAGGGTCTAGTGTAATATAAACAGAGACAGGGTCTAGTGTAATATAAACAGAGACAGGGTCTAGTGTAATATAAACAGGGACAGGGTCTAGTGTAATATAAACAGAGACAGGGTCCACTGTAATATAAACAGAGACAGGGTCTAGTGTAATATAAACAGGGACAGGGTCTAGTGTAATATAAACAGAGACAGGGTCTCGTGTAATTTAAACAGTGACAGGGTCTAGTGTAATATAAACAGAGAGACAGGGTCTAGTGTAATATGAACAGAGACAGGGTCCAGTGTAATATAAACAGAGACAGGGTCTAGTGTAATATAAACAGAGAGACAGGGCCTCGTGTAATATAAACAGAGACAGGGTCTAGTGTAATATAAACAGAGAGACAGGGTCTAGTGTAATATAAACAGAGACAGGGTCCACTGTAATATAAACAGAGACAGGGTCTAGTGTAATATGAACAGAGACAGGGTCTAGTGTAATATAAACAGAGAGACAGGGTCTAGTGTAATATAAACAGAGACAGGGTCCACTGTAATATAAACAGAGACAGGGTCCACTGTAATATAAACAGAGACAGGGTCTAGTGTAATTTAAACAGAGACAGGGTCTAGTGTAATATAAACAGAGACAGGGTCTAGTGTAATATAAACAGGGACAGGGTCTAGTGTAATATAAACAGAGAGAGTGTCGAGTGTAATATAAGCAGAGACAGGGTCGAGTGTAATATAAACAGGGACAGGGTCTCGTGTAATATCAACAGAGATAGGGTCTAGTTTAATATAAACAGGGACATGGTCTATTGTAATTTAAACAGAGACATGGTCTAATGTAATATAAACAGAGAGACAGGGCCTCGTGTAATATAAACAGAGAGACAGGGCCTAGTGTAATATAAACAGAGAGACAGGGTCTAGTGTAATATAAACAGAGACAGGGTCTAGTGTAATATAAACAGAGACAGGGTCTAGTGTAATATAAACAGAGACAGGGTCTAGTGTACTATAAACAGAGACAGGGTGTAGTGTAATATAAACAGAGACAGGGTCCAGTGTAATATAAACAGAGACAGGGTCCAGTGTAATATAAACAGAGACAGGGTCTAGTGTAATATAAACAGAGACAGGGTCTAGTGTAATATAAACAGAGACAGGGTCTAGTGTACTATAAACAGAGACAGGGTGTAGTGTAATATAAACAGAGACAGGGTCTAGTGTAATATAAACAGAGACATGGTCTGGTGTAATATAAACAGAGACAGGGTCTAGTGTAATATAAACAGAGACAGGGTCCAGTGTAATATAAACAGAGACAGGGTCCAGTGTAATATAAACAGAGACAGGGTCGAGTGTAATATAAACAGAGACAGGGTCTGGTGCAGTAATAACTGGGATAGAGCCTCATGTAATATAAACAGAGACAGGGTCTAGTGTAATATAAAAAGAGACAGGGTCCAGTGTAATATAAACAGAGACAGGGTCCAGTGTAATATAAACAGAGACAGGGTCTAGTGTAATATAAACAGAGACAGGGTCTAGTGTACTATAAACAGAGACAGGGTGTAGTGTAATATAAACAGAGACAGGGTCCAGTGTAATATAAACAGAGACAGGGTCTAGTGTAATATAAACAGAGACATGGTCTGGTGTAATATAAACAGAGACAGGGTCTAGTGTAATATAAACAGAGACAGGGTCCAGTGTAATATAAACAGAGACAGGGTCCAGTGTAATATAAACAGAGACAGGGTCTAGTGTAATATAAACAGAGACAGGGTCTAGTGTAATATAAACAGAGACAGGGTCTGGTGCAGTAATAACTGGGATAGGGCCTAATGTAATATAAACAGAGACAGGGTCTAGTGTAATATAAAAAGAGACAGGGTCTGCTGTAATATAAACAGAGACAGGGTCTAGTGTAATATAAACAGAGACAGGGTCTGGTGTAATATAAACAGAGACAGGGTCTCGTGTAATATAAACAGAGACAGCGCCTCATGTAATATAAACAGAGATAGGGTCTAGTGTAATATAAACAGAGAGACAGGGCCTCGTGTAATATAAACAGAGACAGGGCTTAGTGTAATATAAACAGAGAGACAGGGCCTCGTGTAATATAAACAGAGACAGGGTCTAGTGTAATATAAACAGAGAGACAGGGTCTCGTGTAATATAAACAGAGACAGGGTCCAGTGTAATATAAACAGAGACAGGGTCTAGTGTAATATAAACAGAGACAGGGTCTAGTGTAATATAAACAGAGACAGGGTCTAGTGTACTATAAACAGAGACAGGGTGTAGTGTAATATAAACAGAGACAGGGTCCAGTGTAATATAAACATAGACAGGGTCTAGTGTAATATAAACAGAGACATGGTCTGGTGTAATATAAACAGAGACAGGGTCTAGTGTAATATAAACAGAGACAGGGTCCAGTGTAATATAAACAGAGACAGGGTCCAGTGTAATATAAACAGAGACAGGGTCCAGTGTAATATAAACAGAGACAGGGTCTAGTGTAATATAAACAGAGACAGGGTCTGGTGCAGTAATAACTGGGATAGGGCCTAATGTAATATAAACAGAGACAGGGTCTAGTGTAATATAAAAAGAGACAGGGTCTGCTGTAATATAAACAGAGACAGGGTCTAGTGTAATATAAACAGAGACAGGGTCTGGTGTAATATAAACAGAGACAGGGTCTAGTGTAATATAAACAGAGACAGCGCCTCATGTAATATAAACAGAGACAGGGTCTAGTGTAATATAAACAGAGAGACAGGGCCTCGTGTAATATAAACAGAGACAGGGCTTAGTGTAATATAAACAGAGAGACAGGGCCTCGTGTAATATAAACAGAGACAGGGTCTAGTGTAATATAAACAGAGAGACAGGCTCTCGTGTAATATAAACAGAGACAGGGTCCACTGTAATATAAACAGAGACAGGGTCTAGTGTAATATAAACAGGGACAGGGTCTAGTGTAATATAAACAGAGAGACAGGGTCTCCTGTAATATAAACAGAGAGACAGGGTCTAGTGTAATATAAACAGAGAGACAGGGTCTAGTGTAATATAAACAGAGAGACAGGGCCTCGTGTAATATAAACAGAGACAGGGTCTAGTGTAATATAAACAGAGAGACAGGGTGTAGTGTAATATAAACAGAGACAGGGTCCAGTGTAATATAAACAGAGACAGGGTCTAGTGTAATATAAACAGAGACAGGGTCTAGTGTAATATAAACAGAGACAGGGTCTAGTGTACTATAAACAGAGACAGGGTGTAGTGTAATATAAACAGAGACAGGGTCCAGTGTAATATAAACAGAGACAGGGTCGAGTGTAATATAAACAGAGACATGGTCTGGTGTAATATAAACAGAGACAGGGTCTAGTGTAATATAAACAGAGACAGGGTCCAGTGTAATATAAACAGAGACAGGGTCTAGTGTAATATAAACAGAGACAGGGTCTAGTGTAATATAAACAGAGACAGGGTCTAGTGTAATATAAACAGAGACAGGGTCCAGTGTAATATAAACAGAGACAGGGTCCAGTGTAATATAAACCGAGACAGGGTCTAGTGTAATATAAACAGAGACAGGGTCTAGTGTAATATAAACAGAGACAGGGTCGAGTGTAATATAAACAGAGACAGGGTCTGGTGCAGTAATAACTGGGATAGGGCCTAATGTAATATAAACAGAGACAGGGTCTAGTGTAATATAAAAAGAGACAGGGTCTGCTGTAATATAAACAGAGACAGGGTCTAGTGTAATATAAACAGAGACAGGGTCTGGTGTAATATAAACAGAGACAGGGTCCAGTGTAATATAAACAGAGACAGGGTCTAGTGTAATATAAACAGAGACAGGGTCTAGTGTAATATAAAAAGAGACAGGGTCTAGTGTAATATAAAAAGAGACAGGGTCTGGTGTAATATAAACAGAGACAGGGTCTCGTGTAATATAAACAGAGACAGGGTCTAGTGTAATATAAACAGAGACAGGGTCTAGTGTAATATAAACTGAGACAGGGTCTAGTGTAATATAAACAGAGACAGGGTCTGGTGTAATATAAACAGAGACAGGGTCCAGTGTAATATAAACAGAGACAGGGTCCAGTGTAATATAAACAGAGACAGGTTCTAGTGTCATATAAACAGAGACAGGGTCTAGTGTAATATAAACAGAGACAGGGTCTAGTGTAATGTAAACTGAGACAGGGTCTAGTGTAATATAAACAGAGACAGGGTCTAGTGTAATATAAACAGAGACAGGGTCTAGTGTAATATAAACAGAGACAGGGTCCAGTGTAATATAAACAGAGACAGGGTCCAGTGTAATATAAACCGAGACAGGGTCTAGTGTAATATAAACAGAGACAGGGTCTAGTGTAATATAAACAGAGACAGGGTCTGGTGCAGTAATAACTGGGATAGGGCCTAATGTAATATAAACAGAGACAGGGTCTAGTGTAATATAAAAAGAGACAGGGTCTGCTGTAATATAAACAGAGACAGGGTCTAGTGTAATATAAACAGAGACAGGGTCTGGTGTAATATAAACAGAGACAGGGTCTAATGTAATATAAACAGAGACAGGGTCTAGTGTAATATAAACAGAGACAGGGTCTAGTGTAATATAAACAGAGACAGGGTCTGGTGCAGTAATAACTGGGATAGGGCCTAATGTAATATAAACAGAGACAGGGTCTAGTGTAATATAAAAAGAGACAGGGTCTGCTGTAATATAAACAGAGACAGGGTCTAGTGTAATATAAACAGAGACAGGGTCTGGTGTAATATAAACAGAGACAGGGTCTAATGTAATATAAACAGAGACAGGGTCTAGTGTAATATAAACAGAGACAGGGTCGAGTGTAATATAAACAGAGACAGGGTCTAGTGTAATATAAAAAGAGACAGGGTCTGGTGTAATATAAACAGAGACAGGGTCTCGTGTAATATAAACAGAGAAAGGGTCTGGTGTAATATAAACAGAGACAGGGTCTAGTGTAATATAAACTGAGACAGGGTCTAGTGTAATATAAACAGAGACAGGGTCTGGTGTAATATAAACAGAGACAGGGTCCAGTGTAATATAAACAGAGACAGGGTCCAGTGTAATATAAACAGAGACAGGTTCTAGTGTCATATAAACAGAGACAGGGTCTAGTGTAATATAAACAGAGACAGGGCCTAGTGTAATATAAACAGAGACAGGGTCTGGTGTAATATAAACAGAGACAGGGTCTAGTGTAATATAAACAGAGACAGGGTCTGGTGTAATATAAACAGAGACAGGGTCTAGTGTAATATAAACAGAGACAGGGTCTGGTGTAATATAAACAGAGACAGGGTCTAGTGTAATATAAACAGAGACAGGGTCGAGTGTAATATAAACAGAGACAGGGTCTAGTGTAATATAAACAGGGACAGGGTCTAGTGTAATATAAACAGAGACAGGGTCTAGTGTAATATAAGCAGAGACAGGGTCGAGTGTAATATAAACAGGGACAGGGTCTCGTGTAATATAAACAGAGATAGGGTCTAGTTTAATATAAACAGGGACATGGTCTATTGTAATTTAAACAGAGACATGGTCTAATGTAATATAAACAGAGAGACAGGGCCTCGTGTAATATAAACAGAGAGACAGGGCCGAGTGTAATATAAACAGAGAGACAGGGTCTAGTGTAATATAAACAGAGACAGGGTCCAGTGTAATATAAACAGAGACAGGGTCTAGTGTAATATAAACAGAGACAGGGTCTCGTGTAATATAAACAGAGACAGGGTCTAGTGTAATATATACAGAGACAGGGTCTAGTGTAATATAAACAGAGACAGGGTCTCGTGTAATATAAACAGAGACAGGGTGTAGTGTAATATAAACAGAGACAGGGTCCAGTGTAATATAAACAGAGACAGGGTCGAGTGTAATATAAACAGAGACATGGTCTGGTGTAATATAAACAGAGACAGGGTCTAGTGTAATATAAACAGAGACAGGGTCCAGTGTAATATAAACAGAGACAGGGTCTAGTGTAATATAAACAGAGACAGGGTCTAGTGTAATATAAACAGAGACAGGGTCTAGTGTAATATAAACAGAGACAGGGTCCAGTGTAATATAAACAGAGACAGGGTCCAGTGTAATATAAACCGAGACAGGGTCTAGTGTAATATAAACAGAGACAGGGTCTAGTGTAATATAAACAGAGACAGGGTCGAGTGTAATATAAACAGAGACAGGGTCTGGTGCAGTAATAACTGGGATAGGGCCTAATGTAATATAAACAGAGACAGGGTCTAGTGTAATATAAAAAGAGACAGGGTCTGCTGTAATATAAACAGAGACAGGGTCTAGTGTAATATAAACAGAGACAGGGTCTGGTGTAATATAAACAGAGACAGGGTCCAGTGTAATATAAACAGAGACAGGGTCTAGTGTAATATAAACAGAGACAGGGTCTAGTGTAATATAAAAAGAGACAGGGTCTAGTGTAATATAAAAAGAGACAGGGTCTGGTGTAATATAAACAGAGACAGGGTCTCGTGTAATATAAACAGAGACAGGGTCTAGTGTAATATAAACAGAGACAGGGTCTAGTGTAATATAAACTGAGACAGGGTCTAGTGTAATATAAACAGAGACAGGGTCTGGTGTAATATAAACAGAGACAGGGTCCAGTGTAATATAAACAGAGACAGGGTCCAGTGTAATATAAACAGAGACAGGTTCTAGTGTCATATAAACAGAGACAGGGTCTAGTGTAATATAAACAGAGACAGGGTCTAGTGTAATGTAAACTGAGACAGGGTCTAGTGTAATATAAACAGAGACAGGGTCTAGTGTAATATAAACAGAGACAGGGTCTAGTGTAATATAAACAGAGACAGGGTCCAGTGTAATATAAACAGAGACAGGGTCCAGTGTAATATAAACCGAGACAGGGTCTAGTGTAATATAAACAGAGACAGGGTCTAGTGTAATATAAACAGAGACAGGGTCTGGTGCAGTAATAACTGGGATAGGGCCTAATGTAATATAAACAGAGACAGGGTCTAGTGTAATATAAAAAGAGACAGGGTCTGCTGTAATATAAACAGAGACAGGGTCTAGTGTAATATAAACAGAGACAGGGTCTGGTGTAATATAAACAGAGACAGGGTCTAATGTAATATAAACAGAGACAGGGTCTAGTGTAATATAAACAGAGACAGGGTCGAGTGTAATATAAACAGAGACAGGGTCTAGTGTAATATAAAAAGAGACAGGGTCTGGTGTAATATAAACAGAGACAGGGTCTCGTGTAATATAAACAGAGAAAGGGTCTGGTGTAATATAAACAGAGACAGGGTCTAGTGTAATATAAACTGAGACAGGGTCTAGTGTAATATAAACAGAGACAGGGTCTGGTGTAATATAAACAGAGACAGGGTCCAGTGTAATATAAACAGAGACAGGGTCCAGTGTAATATAAACAGAGACAGGTTCTAGTGTCATATAAACAGAGACAGGGTCTAGTGTAATATAAACAGAGACAGGGCCTAGTGTAATATAAACAGAGACAGGGTCTGGTGTAATATAAACAGAGACAGGGTCTAGTGTAATATAAACAGAGACAGGGTCTGGTGTAATATAAACAGAGACAGGGTCTAGTGTAATATAAACAGAGACAGGGTCTGGTGTAATATAAACAGAGACAGGGTCTAGTGTAATATAAACAGAGACAGGGTCGAGTGTAATATAAACAGAGACAGGGTCTAGTGTAATATAAACAGGGACAGGGTCTAGTGTAATATAAACAGAGACAGGGTCTAGTGTAATATAAGCAGAGACAGGGTCGAGTGTAATATAAACAGGGACAGGGTCTCGTGTAATATAAACAGAGATAGGGTCTAGTTTAATATAAACAGGGACATGGTCTATTGTAATTTAAACAGAGACATGGTCTAATGTAATATAAACAGAGAGACAGGGCCTCGTGTAATATAAACAGAGAGACAGGGCCGAGTGTAATATAAACAGAGAGACAGGGTCTAGTGTAATATAAACAGAGACAGGGTCCAGTGTAATATAAACAGAGACAGGGTCTAGTGTAATATAAACAGAGACAGGGTCTCGTGTAATATAAACAGAGACAGGGTCTAGTGTAATATATACAGAGACAGGGTCTAGTGTAATATAAACAGAGACAGGGTCTCGTGTAATATAAACAGAGACAGGGTCTAGTGTAATATAAGCAGAGACAGGGTCTAGTGTAATATAAACAAAGACAGGGTCGAGTGTAATATAAACAGGGACAGGGTCTCGTGTAATATAAACAGAGATAGGGTCTAGTTTAATATAAACAGGGACATGGTCTATTGTAATTTAAACAGGGACATGGTCTATTGTAATTTAAACAGAGACATGGTCTAATGTAATATAAACAGAGAGACAGGGCCTCGTGTAATATAAACAGAGAGACAGGGCCTAGTGTAATATAAACAGAGAGACAGGGTCTAGTGTAATATAAACAGAGACAGGGTCTAGTGTAATATAAACAGAGACAGGGTCCAGTGTAATATAAACAGAGACAGGGTCCAGTGTAATATAAACCGAGACAGGGTCTAGTGTAATATAAACAGAGACAGGGTCTAGTGTAATATAAACAGAGACAGGGTCTGGTGCAGTAATAACTGGGATAGGGCCTAATGTAATATAAACAGAGACAGGGTCTAGTGTAATATAAAAAGAGACAGGGTCTGCTGTAATATAAACAGAGACAGGGTCTAGTGTAATATAAACAGAGACAGGGTCTGGTGTAATATAAACAGAGACAGGGTCTAATGTAATATAAACAGAGACAGGGTCTAGTGTAATATAAACAGAGACAGGGTCGAGTGTAATATAAACAGAGACAGGGTCTAGTGTAATATAAAAAGAGACAGGGTCTGGTGTAATATAAACAGAGACAGGGTCTCGTGTAATATAAACAGAGAAAGGGTCTGGTGTAATATAAACAGAGACAGGGTCTAGTGTAATATAAACTGAGACAGGGTCTAGTGTAATATAAACAGAGACAGGGTCTGGTGTAATATAAACAGAGACAGGGTCCAGTGTAATATAAACAGAGACAGGGTCCAGTGTAATATAAACAGAGACAGGTTCTAGTGTCATATAAACAGAGACAGGGTCTAGTGTAATATAAACAGAGACAGGGCCTAGTGTAATATAAACAGAGACAGGGTCTGGTGTAATATAAACAGAGACAGGGTCTAGTGTAATATAAACAGAGACAGGGTCTGGTGTAATATAAACAGAGACAGGGTCTAGTGTAATATAAACAGAGACAGGGTCTGGTGTAATATAAACAGAGACAGGGTCTAGTGTAATATAAACAGAGACAGGGTCGAGTGTAATATAAACAGAGACAGGGTCTAGTGTAATATAAACAGGGACAGGGTCTAGTGTAATATAAACAGAGACAGGGTCTAGTGTAATATAAGCAGAGACAGGGTCGAGTGTAATATAAACAGGGACAGGGTCTCGTGTAATATAAACAGAGATAGGGTCTAGTTTAATATAAACAGGGACATGGTCTATTGTAATTTAAACAGAGACATGGTCTAATGTAATATAAACAGAGAGACAGGGCCTCGTGTAATATAAACAGAGAGACAGGGCCGAGTGTAATATAAACAGAGAGACAGGGTCTAGTGTAATATAAACAGAGACAGGGTCCAGTGTAATATAAACAGAGACAGGGTCTAGTGTAATATAAACAGAGACAGGGTCTCGTGTAATATAAACAGAGACAGGGTCTAGTGTAATATATACAGAGACAGGGTCTAGTGTAATATAAACAGAGACAGGGTCTCGTGTAATATAAACAGAGACAGGGTCTAGTGTAATATAAGCAGAGACAGGGTCTAGTGTAATATAAACAAAGACAGGGTCGAGTGTAATATAAACAGGGACAGGGTCTCGTGTAATATAAACAGAGATAGGGTCTAGTTTAATATAAACAGGGACATGGTCTATTGTAATTTAAACAGGGACATGGTCTATTGTAATTTAAACAGAGACATGGTCTAATGTAATATAAACAGAGAGACAGGGCCTCGTGTAATATAAACAGAGAGACAGGGCCTAGTGTAATATAAACAGAGAGACAGGGTCTAGTGTAATATAAACAGAGACAGGGTCTAGTGTAATATAAACAGAGACAGGGTCTAGTGTAATATAAACAGAGACAGGGTCTCGTGTACTATAAACAGAGACAGGGTGTAGTGTAATATAAACAGAGACAGGGTCCAGTGTAATATAAACAGAGACAGGGTCCAGTGTAATATAAACAGAGACAGGGTCTAGTGTAATATAAACAGAGACAGGGTCTGGTGTAATATAAACAGAGACAGGGTCTCGTGTAATATAAACAGAGACAGCGCCTCATGTAATATAAACAGAGACAGGGTCTAGTGTAATATAAACAGAGAGACAGGGCCTCGTGTAATATAAACAGAGACAGGGCTTAGTGTAATATAAACAGAGAGACAGGGCCTCGTGTAATATAAACAGAGACAGGGTCTAGTGTAATATAAACAGAGAGACAGGGTCTCGTGTAATATAAACAGAGACAGGGTCCAGTGTAATATAAACAGAGACAGGGTCTAGTGTAATATAAACAGAGACAGGGTCTAGTGTAATATAAACAGAGACAGGGTCTAGTGTACTATAAACAGAGACAGGGTGTAGTGTAATATAAACAGAGAGACAGGGCCTCGTGTAATATAAACAGAGACAGGGCTTAGTGTAATATAAACAGAGAGACAGGGCCTCGTGTAATATAAACAGAGACAGGGTCTAGTGTAATATAAACAGAGAGACAGGGTCTCGTGTAATATAAACAGAGACAGGGTCCACTGTAATATAAACAGAGACAGGGTCTAGTGTAATATAAACAGGGACAGGGTCTAGTGTAATATAAACAGAGAGACAGGGTCTACTGTAATATAAACAGAGAGACAGGGTCTAGTGTAATATAAACAGAGAGACAGGGTCTAGTGTAATATAAACAGAGAGACAGGGCCTCGTGTAATATAAACAGAGACAGGGTCTAGTGTAATATAAACAGAGAGACAGGGTCTAGTGTAATATAAACAGAGACAGGGTCTAGTGTAATATAAACAGAGACAGGGCCTAGTGTAATATAAACAGAGACAGGGTCTCGTGTAATATAAACAGAGAGACAGGGTCTAGTGTAATATGAACAGAGACAGGGTCTAGTGTAATATAAACAGAGACAGGGTCTAGTGTAATATAAACGGAGACAGGGTCTAGTGTAATATAAACAGGGACAGGGTCTAGTGTAATATAAACAGAGACAGGGTCCAATGTAATATAAACAGAGACAGGGTCTAGTGTAATATAAACAGGGACAGGGTCTAGTGTAATATAAACAGAGACAGGGTCTCGTGTAATTTAAACAGTGACAGGGTCTAGTGCAATATAAACAGAGAGACAGGGTCTAGTGTAATATGAACAGAGACAGGGTCCAGTGTAATATAAACAGAGACAGGGTCTAGTGTAATATAAACAGAGAGACAGGGCCTCGTGTAATATAAACAGAGACAGGGTCTAGTGTAATATAAACAGAGAGACAGGGTCTAGTGTAATATAAACAGAGACAGGGTCCACTGTAATATAAACAGAGACAGGGTCTAGTGTAATATGAACAGAGACAGGGTCTAGTGTAATATAAACAGAGAGACAGGGTCTAGTGTAATATAAACAGAGACAGGGTCCACTGTAATATAAACAGAGACAGGGTCCACTGTAATATAAACAGAGACAGGGTCTAGTGTAATTTAAACAGAGACAGGGTCTAGTGTAATATAAACAGAGACAGGGTCTCGTGTAATATAAACAGAGACAGGGTCGAGTGTAATATATACAGAGACAGGGTCTAGTGTAATATAAACAGAGACAGGGTCTAGTGTAATATAAACAGAGACAGGGTCTAGTGTAATATAAACAGAGACAGGGTCTAGTGTAATATAAACAGAGACAGGGTCTAGTGTAATATAAACAGAGAGAGGGTCGAGTGTAATATAAACAGAGACAGGGTCTAGTGTAATATAAACAGAGACAGGGTGCAGTGTAATATCAACTGAGACAGGGTCTAGTGTAATATAAACAGAGACAGGGTCTAGTGTAATATAAACAGAGACAGGGTCTAGTGTAATATAAACAGAGACAGGGTCTAGTGTAATATAAACAGGGACAGGGTCTAGTGTAATATAAACAGAGAGAGGGTCTAGTGTAATATAAGCAGAGACAGGGTCGAGTGTAATATAAACAGGGACAGGGTCTCGTGTAATATAAACAGAGATAGGGTCTAGTTTAATATAAACAGGGACATGGTCTATTGTAATTTAAACAGAGACATGGTCTAATGTAATATAAACAGAGAGACAGGGCCTCGTGTAATATAAACAGAGAGACAGGGCCTAGTGTAATATAAACAGAGAGACAGGGTCTAGTGTAATATAAACAGAGACAGGGTCTAGTGTAATATAAACAGAGACAGGGTGTAGTGTAATATAAACAGAGACAGGGTCCAGTGTAATATAAACAGAGACAGGGTCCAGTGTAATATAAACAGAGACAGGGTCTAGTGTAATATAAACAGAGAGACAGGGCCTCGTGTAATATAAACAGAGACAGGGTCTAGTGTAATATAAACAGAGACAGGGTCCAGTGTAATATAAACAGAGACAGGGTCTAGTGTAATATAAACAGAGACAGGGTCTGGTGCAGTAATAACTGGGATAGGGCCTAATGTAATATAAACAGAGACAGGGTCTAGTGTAATATAAAAAGAGACAGGGTCCAGTGTAATATAAACAGAGACAGGGTCCAGTGTAATATAAACAGAGACAGGGTCTAGTGTAATATAAACAGAGACAGGGTCTAGTGTACTATAAACAGAGACAGGGTCTAGTGTACTATAAACAGAGACAGGGTGTAGTGTAATATAAACAGAGACAGGGTCCAGTGTAATATAAACAGAGACAGGGTCTAGTGTAATATAAACAGAGACAGGGTCTAGTGTAATATAAACAGAGACAGGGTCTAGTGTACTATAAGCAGAGACAGGGTGTAGTGTAATATAAACAGAGACAGGGTCCAGTGTAATATAAACAGAGACAGGGTCGAGTGTAATATAAACAGAGACATGGTCTGGTGTAATATAAACAGAGACAGGGTCTAGTGTAATATAAACAGAGACAGGGTCCAGTGTAATATAAACAGAGACAGGGTCCAGTGTAATATAAACAGAGACAGGGTCTAGTGTAATATAAACAGAGACAGGGTCTAGTGTAATATAAACAGAGACAGGGTCTAGTGTAATATAAACAGAGACAGGGTCCAGTGTAATATAAACAGAGACAGGGTCCAGTGTAATATAAACCGAGACAGGGTCTAGTGTAATATAAACAGAGACAGGGTCTAGTGTAATATAAACAGAGACAGGGTCTAGTGTAATATAAACAGAGACAGGGTCTGGTGCAGTAATAACTGGGATAGGGCCTAATGTAATATAAACAGAGACAGGGTCTAGTGTAATATAAAAAGAGACAGGGTCTGCTGTAATATAAACAGAGACAGGGTCTAGTGTAATATAAACAGAGACAGGGTCTGGTGTAATATAAACAGAGACAGGGTCCAGTGTAATATAAACAGAGACAGGGTCTAGTGTAATATAAACAGAGACAGGGTCTCGTGTAATATAAAAAGAGACAGGGTCTAGTGTAATATAAAAAGAGACAGGGTCTGGTGTAATATAAACAGAGACAGGGTCTCGTGTAATATAAACAGAGACAGGGTCTAGTGTAATATAAACAGAGACAGGGTCTAGTGTAATATAAACTGAGACAGGGTCTAGTGTAATATAAACAGAGACAGGGTCTGGTGTAATATAAACAGAGACAGGGTCCAGTGTAATATAAACAGAGACAGGGTCCAGTGTAATATAAACAGAGACAGGTTCTAGTGTCATATAAACAGAGACAGGGTCTAGTGTAATATAAACAGAGACAGGGTCTAGTGTAATATAAACTGAGACAGGGTCTAGTGTAATATAAACAGAGACAGGGTCTAGTGTAATATAAACAGAGACAGGGTCTAGTGTAATATAAACAGAGACAGGGTCCAGTGTAATATAAACAGAGACAGGGTCCAGTGTAATATAAACCGAGACAGGGTCTAGTGTAATATAAACAGAGACAGGGTCTAGTGTAATATAAACAGAGACAGGGTCTGGTGCAGTAATAACTGGGATAGGGCCTAATGTAATATAAACAGAGACAGGGTCTAGTGTAATATAAAAAGAGACAGGGTCTGCTGTAATATAAACAGAGACAGGGTCTAGTGTAATATAAACAGAGACAGGGTCGAGTGTAATATAAACAGAGACAGGGTCTAGTGTAATATAAAAAGAGACAGGGTCTGGTGTAATATAAACAGAGACAGGGTCTCGTGTAATATAAACAGAGAAAGGGTCTAGTGTAATATAAACAGAGACAGGGTCTAGTGTAATATAAACTGAGACAGGGTCTAGTGTAATATAAACAGAGACAGGGTCTGGTGTAATATAAACAGAGACAGGGTCCAGTGTAATATAAACAGAGACAGGGTCCAGTGTAATATAAACAGAGACAGGTTCTAGTGTCATATAAACAGAGACAGGGTCTAGTGTAATATAAGCAGAGACAGGGTCTAGTGTAATATAAACAAAGACAGGGTCGAGTGTAATATAAACAGAGACAGGGTCTAGTGTAATATAAACAGAGACAGGGTCTAGTGTAATATAAACAGAGAGAGGGTCGAGTGTAATATAAACAGAGACATGGTCTAGTGTAATATAAACAGAGACAGGGTCTAGTGTAATATAAACAGAGACAGGGTCTAGTGTAATATAAACAGGGACAGGGTCTAGTGTAATATAAACAGAGAGAGGGTCGAGTGTAATATAAGCAGAGACAGGGTCGAGTGTAATATAAACAGGGACAGGGTCTCGTGTAATATAAACAGAGATAGGGTCTAGTTTAATATAAACAGGGACATGGTCTATTGTAATTTAAACAGAGACATGGTCTAATGTAATATAAACAGAGAGACAGGGCCTCGTGTAATATAAACAGAGAGACAGGGCCTAGTGTAATATAAACAGAGAGACAGGGTCTAGTGTAATATAAACAGAGACAGGGTCTAGTGTAATATAAACAGAGACAGGGTCTAGTGTAATATAAACAGAGACAGGGTCTAGTGTACTATAAACAGAGACAGGGTGTAGTGTAATATAAACAGAGACAGGGTCCAGTGTAATATAAACAGAGACAGGGTCCAGTGTAATATAAACAGAGACAGGGTCTAGTGTAATATAAACAGAGACAGGGTCTAGTGTAATATAAACAGAGACAGGGTCCAGTGTACTATAAACAGAGACAGGGTGTAGTGTAATATAAACAGAGACAGGGTCTAGTGTAATATAAACAGAGACATGGTCTGGTGTAATATAAACAGAGACAGGGTCTAGTGTAATATAAACAGAGACAGGGTCCAGTGTAATATAAACAGAGACAGGGTCCAGTGTAATATAAACAGAGACAGGGTCTAGTGTAATATAAACAGAGACAGGGTCTGGTGCAGTAATAACTGGAATAGGGCCTAATGTAATATAAACAGAGACAGGGTCTAGTGTAATATAAAAAGAGACAGGGTCCAGTGTAATATAAACAGAGACAGGGTCCAGTGTAATATAAACAGAGACAGGGTCTAGTGTAATATCAACAGAGACAGGGTCTAGTGTACTATAAACAGAGACAGGGTCTAGTGTACTATAAACAGAGACAGGGTGTAGTGTAATATAAACAGAGACAGGGTCCAGTGTAATATAAACAGAGACAGGGTCTAGTGTAATATAAACAGAGACAGGGTCTAGTGTAATATAAACAGAGACAGGGTCTAGTGTACTATAAACAGAGACAGGGTGTAGTGTAATATAAACAGAGACAGGGTCCAGTGTAATATAAACAGAGACAGGGTCTAGTGTAATATAAACAGAGACATGGTCTGGTGTAATATAAACAGAGACAGGGTCTAGTGTAATATAAACAGAGACAGGGTCCAGTGTAATATAAACAGAGACAGGGTCCAGTGTAATATAAACAGAGACAGGGTCTAGTGTAATATAAACAGAGACAGGGTCTAGTGTAATATAAACAGAGACAGGGTCTAGTGTAATATAAACAGAGACAGGGTCCAGTGTAATATAAACAGAGACAGGGTCCAGTGTAATATAAACCGAGACAGGGTCTAGTGTAATATAAACAGAGACAGGGTCTAGTGTAATATAAACAGAGACAGGGTCTAGTGTAATATAAACAGAGACAGGGTCTGGTGCAGTAATAACTGGGATAGGGCCTAATGTAATATAAACAGAGACAGGGTCTAGTGTAATATAAAAAGAGACAGGGTCTGCTGTAATATAAACAGAGACAGGGTCGAGTGTAATATAAACAGAGACAGGGTCTGGTGTAATATAAACAGAGACAGGGTCTAGTGTAATATAAACAGAGACAGGGTCTAGTGTAATATAAACAGAGACAGGGTCTAGTGTAATATAAAAAGAGACAGGGTCTAGTGTAATATAAAAAGAGACAGGGTCTGGTGTAATATAAACAGAGACAGGGTCTCGTGTAATATAAACAGAGACAGGGTCTAGTGTAATATAAACAGAGACAGGGTCTAGTGTAATATAAACAGAGACAGGGTCTAGTGTAATATAAACAGAGACAGGGTCTGGTGTAATATAAACAGAGACAGGGTCCAGTGTAATATAAACAGAGACAGGGTCCAGTGTAATATAAACAGAGACAGGTTCTAGTGTCATATAAACAGAGACAGGGTCTAGTGTAATATAAACAGAGACAGGGTCTAGTGTAATATAAACTGAGACAGGGTCGAGTGTAATATAAACAGAGACAGGGTCTAGTGTAATATAAACAGAGACAGGGTCTAGTGTAATATAAACAGAGACAGGGTCCAGTGTAATATAAACAGAGACAGGGTCCAGTGTAATATAAACCGAGACAGGGTCTAGTGTAATATAAACAGAGACAGGGTCTAGTGTAATATAAACAGAGACAGGGTCTGGTGCAGTAATAACTGGGATAGGGCCTAATGTAATATAAACAGAGACAGGGTCTAGTGTAATATAAAAAGAGACAGGGTCTGCTGTAATATAAACAGAGACAGGGTCTAGTGTAATATAAACAGAGACAGGGTCTGGTGTAATATAAACAGAGACAGGGTCTAATGTAATATAAACAGAGACAGGGTCTAGTGTAATATAAAAAGAGACAGGGTCTGGTGTAATATAAACAGAGACAGGGTCTCGTGTAATATAAACAGAGAAAGGGTCTAGTGTAATATAAACAGAGACAGGGTCTAGTGTAATATAAACTGAGACAGGGTCTAGTGTAATATAAACAGAGACAGGGTCTGGTGTAATATAAACAGAGACAGGGTCCAGTGTAATATAAACAGAGACAGGGTCCAGTGTAATATAAACAGAGACAGGTTCTAGTGTCATATAAACAGAGACAGGGTCTAGTGTAATATAAACAGAGACAGGGCCTAGTGTAATATAAACAGAGACAGGGTCTGGTGTAATATAAACAGAGACAGGGTCTAGTGTAATATAAACAGAGACAGGGTCTGGTGTAATATAAACAGAGACAGGGTCTAGTGTAATATAAACAGAGACAGGGTCTGGTGTAATATAAACAGAGACAGGGTCTAGTGTAATATAAACAGAGACAGGGTCTAGTGTAATATAAACAGAGACAGGGTCTAGTGTAATATAAACAGGGACAGGGTCTAGTGTAATATAAACAGAGACAGGGTCTAGTGTAATATAAGCAGAGACAGGGTCGAGTGTAATATAAACAGGGACAGGGTCTCGTGTAATATAAACAGAGATAGGGTCTAGTTTAATATAAACAGGGACATGGTCTATTGTAATTTAAACAGAGACATGGTCTAATGTAATATAAACAGAGAGACAGGGCCTCGTGTAATATAAACAGAGAGACAGGGCCGAGTGTAATATAAACAGAGAGACAGGGGCTAGTGTAATATAAACAGAGACAGGGTCTAGTGTAATATAAACAGAGACAGGGTCTAGTGTAATATAAACAGAGACAGGGTCTAGTGTACTATAAACAGAGACAGGGTGTAGTGTAATATAAACAGAGACAGGGTCCAGTGTAATATAAACAGAGACAGGGTCTAGTGTAATATAAACAGAGACAGGGTCTCGTGTAATATAAACAGAGACAGGGTCTAGTGTAATATATACAGAGACAGGGTCTAGTGTAATATAAACAGAGACAGGGTCTAGTGTAATATAAACAGAGACAGGGTCTAGTGTAATATAAGCAGAGACAGGGTCTAGTGTAATATAAACAAAGACAGGGTCTAGTGTAATATAAACAGAGACAGGGTCTAGTGTAATATAAACAGAGACAGGGTCTAGTGTAATATAAACAGAGAGAGGGTCGAGTGTAATATAAACAGAGACAGGGTCTAGTGTAATATAAACAGAGACAGGGTGCAGTGTAATATCAACTGAGACAGGGTCTAGTGTAATATAAACAGAGACAGGGTCTAGTGTAATATAAACAGAGACAGGGTCTAGTGTAATATAAACAGAGACAGGGTCTAGTGTAATATAAACAGGGACAGGGTCTAGTGTAATATAAACAGAGAGAGGGTCTAGTGTAATATAAGCAGAGACAGGGTCGAGTGTAATATAAACAGGGACAGGGTCTCGTGTAATATAAACAGAGATAGGGTCTAGTTTAATATAAACAGGGACATGGTCTATTGTAATTTAAACAGAGACATGGTCTAATGTAATATAAACAGAGAGACAGGGCCTCGTGTAATATAAACAGAGAGACAGGGCCTAGTGTAATATAAACAGAGAGACAGGGTCTAGTGTAATATAAACAGAGACAGGGTCTCGTGTAATATAAACAGAGACAGGGTCTAGTGTAATATAAACAGAGACAGGGTGCAGTGTAATATCAACTGAGACAGGGTCTAGTGTAATATAAACAGAGACAGGGTCTAGTGTACTATAAACAGAGACAGGGTGTAGTGTAATATAAACAGAGACAGGGTCCAGTGTAATATAAACAGAGACAGGGTCTAGTGTAATATAAACAGAGACAGGGTCTCGTGTAATATAAACAGAGACAGGGTCTAGTGTAATATATACAGAGACAGGGTGTAGTGTAATATAAACAGAGACAGGGTCTAGTGTAATATAAACAGAGACAGGGTCTAGTGTAATATAAGCAGAGACAGGGTCTAGTGTAATATAAACAAAGACAGGGTCTAGTGTAATATAAACAGAGACAGGGTCTAGTGTAATATAAACAGAGACAGGGTCTAGTGTAATATAAACAGAGAGAGGGTCGAGTGTAATATAAACAGAGACAGGGTCTAGTGTAATATAAACAGAGACAGGGTGCAGTGTAATATCAACTGAGACAGGGTCTCGTGTAATATAAACAGAGACAGGGTCTAGTGTAATATAAACAGAGACAGGGTCTAGTGTAATATAAACAGAGACAGGGTCTAGTGTAATATAAACAGGGACAGGGTCTAGTGTAATATAAACAGAGAGAGGGTCTAGTGTAATATAAGCAGAGACAGGGTCGAGTGTAATATAAACAGGGACAGGGTCTCGTGTAATATAAACAGAGATAGGGTCTAGTTTAATATAAACAGGGACATGGTCTATTGTAATTTAAACAGAGACATGGTCTAATGTAATATAAACAGAGAGACAGGGCCTCGTGTAATATAAACAGAGAGACAGGGCCTAGTGTAATATAAACAGAGAGACAGGGTCTAGTGTAATATAAACAGAGACAGGGTCTAGTGTAATATAAACAGAGACAGGGTCTAGTGTAATATAAACAGAGACAGGGTCTAGTGTACTATAAACAGAGACAGGGTGTAGTGTAATATAAACAGAGACAGGGTCCAGTGTAATATAAACAGAGACAGGGTCCAGTGTAATATAAACAGAGACAGGGTCTAGTGTAATATAAACAGAGACAGGGTCTAGTGTAATATAAACAGAGACAGGGTCTAGTGTACTATAAACAGAGACAGGGTGTAGTGTAATATAAACAGAGACAGGGTCTAGTGTAATATAAACAGAGACATGGTCTGGTGTAATATAAACAGAGACAGGGTCTAGTGTAATATAAACAGAGACAGGGTCCAGTGTAATATAAACAGAGACAGGGTCCAGTGTAATATAAACAGAGACAGGGTCTAGTGTAATATAAACAGAGACAGGGTCTGGTGCAGTAATAACTGGGATAGGGCCTAATGTAATATAAACAGAGACAGGGTCTACTGTAATACAAAAAGAGACAGGGTCCAGTGTAATATAAACAGAGACAGGGTCCAGTGTAATATAAACAAAGACAGGGTCTAGTGTAATATAAACAGAGACAGGGTCCAGTGTAATATAAACAGAGACAGGTTCTAGTGTCATATAAACAGAGACAGGGTCTAGTGTAATATAAACAGAGACAGGGCCTAGTGTAATATAAACAGAGACAGGGTCTGGTGTAATATAAACAGAGACAGGGTCTAGTGTAATATAAACAGAGACAGGGTCTGGTGTAATATAAACAGAGACAGGGTCTAGTGTAATATAAACAGAGACAGGGTCTGGTGTAATATAAACAGAGACAGGGTCTAGTGTAATATAAACAGAGACAGGGTCTAGTGTAATATAAACAGAGACAGGGTCTAGTGTAATATAAACAGGGACAGGGTCTAGTGTAATATAAACAGAGACAGGGTCTAGTGTAATATAAGCAGAGACAGGGTCGAGTGTAATATAAACAGGGACAGGGTCTCGTGTAATATAAACAGAGATAGGGTCTAGTTTAATATAAACAGGGACATGGTCTATTGTAATTTAAACAGAGACATGGTCTAATGTAATATAAACAGAGAGACAGGGCCTCGTGTAATATAAACAGAGAGACAGGGCCGAGTGTAATATAAACAGAGAGACAGGGTCTAGTGTAATATAAACAGAGACAGTGTCTAGTGTAATATAAACAGAGACAGGGTCTAGTGTAATATAAACAGAGACAGGGTCTAGTGTACTATAAACAGAGACAGGGTGTAGTGTAATATAAACAGAGACAGGGTCCAGTGTAATATAAACAGAGACAGGGTCTAGTGTAATATAAACAGAGACAGGGTCTCGTGTAATATAAACAGAGACAGGGTCTAGTGTAATATATACAGAGACAGGGTCTAGTGTAATATAAACAGAGACAGGGTCTAGTGTAATATAAACAGAGACAGGGTCTAGTGTAATATAAGCAGAGACAGGGTCTAGTGTAATATAAACAAAGACAGGGTCTAGTGTAATATAAACAGAGACAGGGTCTAGTGTAATATAAACAGAGACAGGGTCTAGTGTAATATAAACAGAGAGAGGGTCGAGTGTAATATAAACAGAGACAGGGTCTAGTGTAATATAAACAGAGACAGGGTGCAGTGTAATATCAACTGAGACAGGGTCTAGTGTAATATAAACAGAGACAGGGTCTAGTGTAATATAAACAGAGACAGGGTCTAGTGTAATATAAACAGAGACAGGGTCTAGTGTAATATAAACAGGGACAGGGTCGAGTGTAATATAAACAGGGACAGGGTCTCGTGTAATATAAACAGAGATAGGGTCTAGTTTAATATAAACAGGGACATGGTCTATTGTAATTTAAACAGAGACATGGTCTAATGTAATATAAACAGAGAGACAGGGCCTCGTGTAATATAAACAGAGAGACAGGGCCTAGTGTAATATAAACAGAGAGACAGGGTCTAGTGTAATATAAACAGAGACAGGGTCTAGTGTAATATAAACAGAGACAGGGTCTAGTGTAATATAAACAGAGACAGGGTCTAGTGTACTATAAACAGAGACAGGGTGTAGTGTAATATAAACAGAGACAGGGTCCAGTGTAATATAAACAGAGACAGGGTCCAGTGTAATATAAACAGAGACAGGGTCTAGTGTAATATAAACAGAGACAGGGTCTAGTGTAATATAAACAGAGACAGGGTCTAGTGTACTATAAACAGAGACAGGGTGTAGTGTAATATAAACAGAGACAGGGTCTAGTGTAATATAAACAGAGACAGGGTCCAGTGTAATATAAACAGAGACAGGGTCCAGTGTAATATAAACAGAGACAGGGTCTAGTGTAATATAAACAGAGACAGGGTCTGGTGCAGTAATAACTGGGATAGGGCCTAATGTAATATAAACAGAGACAGGGTCTAGTGTAATATAAAAAGAGACAGGGTCCAGTGTAATATAAACAGAGACAGGGTCCAGTGTAATATAAACAGAGACAGGGTCTAGTGTAATATAAACAGAGACAGGGTCTAGTGTACTATAAACAGAGACAGGGTGTAGTGTAATATAAACAGAGACAGGGTCCAGTGTAATATAAACAGAGACAGGGTCTAGTGTAATATAAACAGAGACAGGGTCTAGTGTAATATAAACAGAGACAGGGTCTAGTGTACTATAAACAGAGACAGGGTGTAGTGTAATATAAACAGAGACAGGGTCCAGTGTAATATAAACAGAGACAGGGTCTAGTGTAATATAAACAGAGACATGGTCTGGTGTAATATAAACAGAGACAGGGTCTAGTGTAATATAAACAGAGACAGGGTCTAGTGTAATATAAACAGAGACAGGGTCTAGTGTAATATAAACAGAGACAGGGTCTGGTGCAGTAATAACTGGGATAGGGCCTAATGTAATATAAACAGAGACAGGGTCTAGTGTAATATAAAAAGAGACAGGGTCTGCTGTAATATAAACAGAGACAGGGTCTAGTGTAATATAAACAGAGACAGGGTCTGGTGTAATATAAACAGAGACAGGGTCTAGTGTAATATAAACAGAGACAGGGTCTAGTGTAATATAAACAGAGACAGGGTCTAGTGTAATATAAAAAGAGACAGGGTCTAGTGTAATATAAAAAGAGACAGGGTCTGGTGTAATATAAACAGAGACAGGGTCTCGTGTAATATAAACAGAGACAGGGTCTAGTGCAATATAAACAGAGACAGGGTCTAGTGTAATATAAACTGAGACAGGGTCTAGTGTAATATAAACAGAGACAGGGTCTGGTGTAATATAAACAGAGAGAGGGTCTAGTGTAATATAAGCAGAGACAGGGTCGAGTGTAATATAAACAGGGACAGGGTCTCGTGTAATATAAACAGAGATAGGGTCTAGTTTAATATAAACAGGGACATGGTCTATTGTAATTTAAACAGAGACATGGTCTAATGTAATATAAACAGAGAGACAGGGCCTCGTGTAATATAAACAGAGAGACAGGGCCTAGTGTAATATAAACAGAGAGACAGGGTCTAGTGTAATATAAACAGAGACAGGGTCTAGTGTAATATAAACAGAGACAGGGTCTAGTGTAATATAAACAGAGACAGGGTCTAGTGTACTATAAACAGAGACAGGGTGTAGTGTAATATAAACAGAGACAGGGTCTAGTGTAATATAAACAGAGACATGGTCTGGTGTAATATAAACAGAGACAGGGTCTAGTGTAATATAAACAGAGACAGGGTCCAGTGTAATATAAACAGAGACAGGGTCCAGTGTAATATAAACAGAGACAGGGTCTAGTATAATATAAACAGAGACAGGGTCTGGTGCAGTAATAACTGGGATAGGGCCTAATGTAATATAAACAGAGACAGGGTCTAGTGTAATATAAAAAGAGACAGGGTCCAGTGTAATATAAACAGAGACAGGGTCCAGTGTAATATAAACAGAGACAGGGTCTAGTGTAATATAAACAGAGACAGGGTCTAGTGTACTATAAACAGAGACAGGGTCCAGTGTAATATAAACAGAGACAGGGTCTAGTGTAATATAAACAGAGACAGGGTCTAGTGTAATATAAACAGAGACAGGGTCGAGTGTACTATAAACAGAGACAGGGTGTAGTGTAATATAAACAGAGACAGGGTCCAGTGTAATATAAACAGAGACAGGGTCTAGTGTAATATAAACAGAGACATGGTCTGGTGTAATATAAACAGAGACAGGGTCTAGTGCAATATAAACAGAGACAGGGTCCAGTGTAATATAAACAGAGACAGGGTCCAGTGTAATATAAACAGAGACAGGGTCTAGTGTAATATAAACAGAGACAGGGTCTAGTGTAATATAAACAGAGACAGGGTCTAGTGTAATATAAACAGAGACAGGGTCTAGTGTAATATAAACAGAGACAGGGTCTGGTGCAGTAATAACTGGGATAGGGCCTAATGTAATATAAACAGAGACAGGGTCTAGTGTAATATAAAAAGAGACAGGGTCTGCTGTAATATAAACAGAGACAGGGTCCAGTGTAATATAAACAGAGACAGGGTCTGGTGTAATATAAACAGAGACAGGGTCTAGTGTAATATAAACAGAGACAGGGTCTCGTGTAATATAAAAAGAGACAGGGTCGAGTGTAATATAAAAAGAGACAGGGTCTGGTGTAATATAAACAGAGACAGGGTCTCGTGTAATATAAACAGAGACAGGGTCTAGTGTAATATAAACAGAGACAGGGTCTAGTGTAATATAAACTGAGACAGGGTCTAGTGTAATATAAACAGAGACAGGGTCTGGTGTAATATAAACAGAGACAGGGTCCAGTGTAATATAAACAGAGACAGGGTCCAGTGTAATATAAACAGAGACAGGTTCTAGTGTCATATAAACAGAGACAGGGTCTAGTGTAATATAAACAGAGACAGGGTCTAGTGTAATATAAACAGAGACAGGGTCTAGTGTAATATAAACAGAGACAGGGTCTAGTGTAATATAAACAGAGACAGGGTCCAGTGTAATATAAACAGAGACAGGGTCCAGTGTAATATAAACAGAGACAGGGTCTAGTGTAATATAAACAGAGACAGGGTCTAGTGTAATATAAACAGAGACAGGGTCTGGTGCAGTAATAACTGGGATAGGGCCTAATGTAATATAAACAGAGACAGGGTCTAGTGTAATATAAAAAGAGACAGGGTCTGCTGTAATATAAACAGAGACAGGGTCTAGTGTAATATAAACAGAGACAGGGTCTGGTGTAATATAAACAGAGACAGGGTCTAATGTAATATAAACAGAGACAGGGTCTAGTGTACTATAAACAGAGACAGGGTGTAGTGTAATATAAACAGAGACAGGGTCCAGTGTAATATAAACAGAGACAGGGTCCAGTGTAATATAAACAGAGACAGGGTCTAGTGTAATATAAACAGAGACAGGGTCTAGTGTAATATAAACAGAGACAGGGTCTAGTGTACTATAAACAGAGACAGGGTGTAGTGTAATATAAACAGAGACAGGGTCCAGTGTAATATAAACAGAGACAGGGTCTAGTGTAATATAAACAGAGACATGGTCTGGTGTAATACAAACAGAGACAGGGTCTAGTGTAATATAAACAGAGACAGGGTCCAGTGTAATATAAACAGAGACAGGGTCCAGTGTAATATAAACAGAGACAGGGTCTAGTGTAATATAAACAGAGACAGGGTCTCGTGTAATATAAACAGAGACAGGGTCTGGTGCAGTAATAACTGGGATAGGGCCTAATGTAATATAAACAGAGACAGGGTCTAGTGTAATATAAAAAGAGACAGGGTCCAGTGTAATATAAACAGAGACAGGGTCCAGTGTAATATAAACAGAGACAGGGTCTCGTGTAATATAAACAGCGACAGGGTCTAGTGTACTATAAACAGAGACAGGGTGTAGTGTAATATAAACAGAGACAGGGTCCAGTGTAATATAAACAGAGACAGGGTCTAGTGTAATATAAACAGAGACAGGGTCTAGTGTAATATAAACAGAGACAGGGTCTAGTGTACTATAAACAGAGACAGGGTGTAGTGTAATATAAACAGAGACAGGGTCCAGTGTAATATAAACATAGACAGGGTCTAGTGTAATATAAACAGAGACATGGTCTGGTGTAATATAAACAGAGACAGGGTCTAGTGTAATATAAACAGAGACAGGGTCCAGTGTAATATAAACAGAGACAGGGTCCAGTGTAATATAAACAGAGACAGGGTCTAGTGTAATATAAACAGAGACAGGGTCTAGTGTACTATAAACAGAGACAGGGTCCAGTGTAATATAAACAGAGACAGGGTCTAGTGTAATATAAACAGAGACAGGGTCTAGTGTAATATAAACAGAGACAGGGTCTAGTGTACTATAAACAGAGACAGGGTCTAGTGTACTATAAACAGAGACAGGGTCCAGTGTAATATAAACAGAGACAGGGTCTAGTGTAATATAAACAGAGACATGGTCTGGTGTAATATAAACAGAGACAGGGTCTAGTGCAATATAAACAGAGACAGGGTCCAGTGTAATATAAACAGAGACAGGGTCCAGTGTAATATAAACAGAGACAGGGTCTAGTGTAATATAAACAGAGACAGGGTCTAGTGTAATATAAACAGAGACAGGGTCCAGTGTAATATAAACAGAGACAGGGTCTGGTGCAGTAATAACTGGGATAGGGCCTAATGTAATATAAACAGAGACAGGGTCTAGTGTAATATAAAAAGAGACAGGGTCTGCTGTAATATAAACAGAGACAGGGTCTAGTGTAATATAAACAGAGACAGGGTCTGGTGTAATATAAACAGAGACAGGGTCTAGTGTAATATAAACAGAGACAGGGTCTCGTGTAATATAAAAAGAGACAGGGTCGAGTGTAATATAAAAAGAGACAGGGTCTGGTGTAATATAAACAGAGACAGGGTCTCGTGTAATATAAACAGAGACAGGGTCTAGTGTAATATAAACAGAGACAGGGTCTAGTGTAATATAAACTGAGACAGGGTCTAGTGTAATATAAACAGAGACAGGGTCTGGTGTAATATAAACAGAGACAGGGTCCAGTGTAATATAAACAGAGACAGGGTCCAGTGTAATATAAACAGAGACAGGTTCTAGTGTCATATAAACAGAGACAGGGTCTAGTGTAATATAAACAGAGACAGGGTCTAGTGTAATATAAACTGAGACAGGGTCTAGTGTAATATAAACAGAGACAGGGTCTAGTGTAATATAAACAGAGACAGGGTCTAGTGTAATATAAACAGAGACAGGGTCCAGTGTAATATAAACAGAGACAGGGTCCAGTGTAATATAAACAGAGACAGGGTCTAGTGTAATATAAACAGAGACAGGGTCTAGTGTAATATAAACAGAGACAGGGTCTGGTGCAGTAATAACTGGGATAGGGCCTAATGTAATATAAACAGAGACAGGGTCTAGTGTAATATAAAAAGAGACAGGGTCTGCTGTAATATAAACAGAGACAGGGTCTAGTGTAATATAAACAGAGACAGGGTCTGGTGTAATATAAACAGAGACAGGGTCTAATGTAATATAAACAGAGACAGGGTCTAGTGTAATATAAACAGAGACAGGGTCGAGTGTAATATAAACAGAGACAGGGTCTAGTGTAATATAAAAAGAGACAGGGTCTGGTGTAATATAAACAGAGACAGGGTCTCGTGTAATATAAACAGAGACAGGGTCTAGTGTAATATAAACAGAGACAGGGTCTAGTGTAATATAAACTGAGACAGGGTCTAGTGTAATATAAACAGAGACAGGGTCTGGTGTAATATAAACAGAGACAGGGTCCAGTGTAATATAAACAGAGACAGGGTCCAGTGTAATATAAACAGAGACAGGTTCTAGTGTCATATAAACAGAGACAGGGTCTAGTGTAATATAAACAGAGACAGGGCCTAGTGTAATATAAACAGAGACAGGGTCTGGTGTAATATAAACAGAGACAGGGTCTAGTGTAATATAAACAGAGACAGGGTCTGGTGTAATATAAACAGAGACAGGGTCTAGTGTAATATAAACAGAGACAGGGTCTGGTGTAATATAAACAGAGACAGGGTCTAGTGTAATATAAACAGAGACAGGGTCTAGTGTAATATAAACAGAGACAGGGTCTAGTGTAATATAAACAGGGACAGGGTCTAGTGTAATATAAACAGAGACAGGGTCTAGTGTAATATAAGCAGAGACAGGGTCGAGTGTAATATAAACAGGGACAGGGTCTCGTGTAATATAAACAGAGATAGGGTCTAGTTTAATATAAACAGGGACATGGTCTATTGTAATTTAAACAGAGACATGGTCTAATGTAATATAAACAGAGAGACAGGGCCTCGTGTAATATAAACAGAGAGACAGGGCCGAGTGTAATATAAACAGAGAGACAGGGTCTCGTGTAATATAAACAGAGACAGGGTCTAGTGTAATATAAACAGAGACAGGGTCTAGTATAATATAAACAGAGACAGGGTCTAGTGTACTATAAACAGAGACAGGGTGTAGTGTAATATAAACAGAGACAGGGTCCAGTGTAATATAAACAGAGACAGGGTCCAGTGTAATATAAACAGAGACAGGGTCTAGTGTAATATAAACAGAGACAGGGTCTAGTGTAATATAAACAGAGACAGGGTCTAGTGTACTATAAACAGAGACAGGGTGTAGTGTAATATAAACAGAGACAGGGTCCAGTGTAATATAAACAGAGACAGGGTCTAGTGTAATATAAACAGAGACATGGTCTGGTGTAATACAAACAGAGACAGGGTCTAGTGTAATATAAACAGAGACAGGGTCCAGTGTAATATAAACAGAGACAGGGTCCAGTGTAATATAAACAGAGACAGGGTCTAGTGTAATATAAACAGAGACAGGGTCTCGTGTAATATAAACTGAGACAGGGTCTGGGGCAGTAATAACTGGGATAGGGCCTAATGTAATATAAACAGAGACAGGGTCTAGTGTAATATAAAAAGAGACAGGGTCCAGTGTAATATAAACAGAGACAGGGTCCAGTGTAATATAAACAGAGACAGGGTCTCGTGTAATATAAACAGAGACAGGGTCTAGTGTACTATAAACAGAGACAGGGTGTAGTGTAATATAAACAGAGACAGGGTCCAGTGTAATATAAACAGAGACAGGGTCTAGTGTAATATAAACAGAGACAGGGTCTAGTGTAATATAAACAGAGACAGGGTCTAGTGTACTATAAACAGAGACAGGGTGTAGTGTAATATAAACAGAGACAGGGTCCAGTGTAATATAAACATAGACAGGGTCTAGTGTAATATAAACAGAGACATGGTCTGGTGTAATATAAACAGAGACAGGGTCTAGTGTAATATAAACAGAGACAGGGTCCAGTGTAATATAAACAGAGACAGGGTCCAGTGTAATATAAACAGAGACAGGGTCTAGTGTAATATAAACAGAGACAGGGTCTAGTGTAATATAAACAGAGACAGGGTCTGGTGCAGTAATAACTGGGATAGGGCCTAATGTAATATAAACAGAGACAGGGTCTAGTGTAATATAAAAAGAGACAGGGTCTGCTGTAATATAAACAGAGACAGGGTCTAGTGTAATATAAACAGAGACAGGGTCTGGTGTAATATAAACAGAGACAGGGTCTAGTGTAATATAAACAGAGACAGGGTCTAGTGTAATATAAACAGAGAGACAGGGCCTCGTGTAATATAAACAGAGACAGGGCTTAGTGTAATATAAACAGAGAGACAGGGCCTCGTGTAATATAAACAGAGACAGGGTCTAGTGTAATATAAACAGAGAGACAGGGTCTCGTGTAATATAAACAGAGACAGGGTCCAGTGTAATATAAACAGAGACAGGGTCTAGTGTAATATAAACAGAGACAGGGTCTAGTGTAATATAAACAGAGACAGGGTCTAGTGTACTATAAACAGAGACAGGGTGTAGTGTAATATAAACAGAGACAGGGTCCAGTGTAATATAAACATAGACAGGGTCTAGTGTAATATAAACAGAGACATGGTCTGGTGTAATATAAACAGAGACAGGGTCTAGTGTAATATAAACAGAGACAGGGTCCAGTGTAATATAAACAGAGACAGGGTCCAGTGTAATATAAACAGAGACAGGGTCTAGTGTAATATAAACAGAGACAGGGTCTAGTGTAATATAAACAGAGACAGGGTCTGGTGCAGTAATAACTGGGATAGGGCCTAATGTAATATAAACAGAGACAGGGTCTAGTGTAATATAAAAAGAGACAGGGTCTGCTGTAATATAAACAGAGACAGGGTCTAGTGTAATATAAACAGAGACAGGGTCTGGTGTAATATAAACAGAGACAGGGTCTAGTGTAATATAAACAGAGACAGCGCCTCATGTAATATAAACAGAGACAGGGTCGAGTGTAATATAAACAGAGCGACAGGGCCTCGTGTAATATAAACAGAGACAGGGCTTAGTGTAATATAAACAGAGAGACAGGGCCTCGTGTAATATAAACAGAGACAGGGTCTAGTGTAATATAAACAGAGAGACAGGGTCTCGTGTAATATAAACAGAGACAGGGTCCACTGTAATATAAACAGAGACAGGGTCTAGTGTAATATAAACAGAGAGACAGGGTCTAGTGTAATATAAACAGAGAGACAGGGTCTAGTGTAATATAAACAGAGAGACAGGGTCTAGTGTAATATAAACAGAGAGACAGGGCCTCGTGTAATATAAACAGAGACAGGGTCTAGTGTAATATTAACAGAGAGACAGGGTCTAGTGTAATATAAACAGAGACAGGGTCTAGTGTAATATAAACAGAGACAGGGCCTAGTGTAATATAAACAGAGACAGGGTCTCGTGTAATATAAACAGAGAGACAGGGTCTAGTGTAATATGAACAGAGACAGGGTCTAGTGTAATATAAACAGAGACAGGGTCTAGTGTAATATAAACAGAGACAGGGTCTAGTGTAATATAAACAGGGACAGGGTCTAGTGTAATATAAACAGAGACAGGGTCCACTGTAATATAAACAGAGACAGGGTCTAGTGTAATATAAACAGGGACAGGGTCTAGTGTAATATAAACAGAGACAGGGTCTCGTGTAATTTAAACAGTGACAGGGTCTAGTGTAATATAAACAGAGAGACAGGGTCTAGTGTAATATGAACAGAGACAGGGTCCAGTGTAATATAAACAGAGACAGGGTCGAGTGTAATATAAACAGAGAGACAGGGCCTCGTGTAATATAAACAGAGACAGGGTCTAGTGTAATATAAACAGAGAGACAGGGTCTAGTGTAATATAAACAGAGACAGGGTCTAGTGTAATATAAA
Organism: Pristiophorus japonicus; assembly: GCF_044704955.1. NCBI lineage: Eukaryota > Metazoa > Chordata > Chondrichthyes > Pristiophoridae > Pristiophorus > Pristiophorus japonicus. The sequence continues at coordinate 1,207,518 of NW_027251590.1, read as the reverse complement.
CAGAGAGACAGGGTCTAGTGTAATATAAACAGAGACAGGGTCCACTGTAATATAAACAGAGACAGGGTCTAGTGTAATATAAACAGGGACAGGGTCTAGTGTAATATAAACAGAGAGAGTGTCTAGTGTAATATAAGCAGAGACAGGGTCGAGTGTAATATAAACAGGGACAGGGTCTCGTGTAATATAAACAGAGATAGGGTCTAGTTTAATATAAACAGGGACATGGTCTATTGTAATTTAAACAGAGACATGGTCTAATGTAATATAAACAGAGAGACAGGGCCTCGTGTAATATAAACAGAGAGACAGGGCCTAGTGTAATATAAACAGAGAGACAGGGTCTAGTGTAATATAAACAGAGACAGGGTCTAGTGTAATATAAACAGAGACAGGGTCTAGTGTAATATAAACAGAGACAGGGTCTAGTGTACTATAAACAGAGACAGGGTCTAGTGTAATATAAACAGAGACAGGGTCTAGTGTAATATAAACAGAGACAGGGTCTAGTGTACTATAAACAGAGACAGGGTGTAGTGTAATATAAACAGAGACAGGGTCCAGTGTAATATAAACAGAGACAGGGTCCAGTGTAATATAAACAGAGACAGGGTCTAGTGTAATATAAACAGAGACAGGGTCTAGTGTAATATAAACAGAGACAGGGTCTAGTGTACTATAAACAGAGACAGGGTGTAGTGTAATATAAACAGAGACAGGGTCTAGTGTAATATAAACAGAGACATGGTCTGGTGTAATATAAACAGAGACAGGGTCTAGTGTAATATAAACAGAGACAGGGTCCAGTGTAATATAAACAGAGACAGGGTCCAGTGTAATATAAACAGAGACAGGGTCTAGTGTAATATAAACAGAGACAGGGTCTGGTGCAGTAATAACTGGGATAGGGCCTAATGTAATATAAACAGAGACAGGGTCTAGTGTAATATAAAAAGAGACAGGGTCCAGTGTAATATAAACAGAGACAGGGTCCAGTGTAATATAAACAGAGACAGGGTCTAGTGTAATATAAACAGAGACAGGGTCTAGTGTACTATAAACAGAGACAGGGTGTAGTGTAATATAAACAGAGACAGGGTCTAGTGTAATATAAAAAGAGACAGGGTCTGCTGTAATATAAACAGAGACAGGGTCTAGTGTAATATAAACAGAGACAGGGTCTGGTGTAATATAAACAGAGACAGGGTCTAGTGTAATATAAACAGAGACAGGGTCTAGTGTAATATGAACAGAGACAGGGTCTAGTGTAATATAAAAAGAGACAGGGTCTAGTGTAATATAAAAAGAGACAGGGTCTGGTGTAATATAAACAGAGACAGGGTCTCGTGTAATATAAACAGAGACAGGGTCTAGTGTAATATAAACAGAGACAGGGTCTAGTGTAATATAAACTGAGACAGGGTCTAGTGTAATATAAACAGAGACAGGGTCTGGTGTAATATAAACAGAGACAGGGTCCAGTGTAATATAAACAGAGACAGGGTCCAGTGTAATATAAACAGAGACAGGTTCTAGTGTCATATAAACAGAGACAGGGTCTAGTGTAATATAAACAGAGACAGGGTCTCGTGTAATATAAACTGAGACAGGGTCTAGTGTAATATAAACAGAGACAGGGTCTAGTGTAATATAAACAGAGACAGGGTCTAGTGTAATATAAACAGAGACAGGGTCCAGTGTAATATAAACAGAGACAGGGTCCAGTGTAATATAAACAGAGACAGGGTCTAGTGTAATATAAACAGAGACAGGGTCTGGTGCAGTAATAACTGGGATAGGGCCTAATGTAATATAAACAGAGACAGGGTCTCGTGTAATATAAACAGAGACAGGGTCTGGTGTAATATAAACAGAGACAGGGTCCAGTGTAATATAAACAGAGACAGGGTCCAGTGTAATATAAACAGAGACAGGTTCTAGTGTCATATAAACAGAGACAGGGTCTAGTGTAATATAAACAGAGACAGGGCCTAGTGTAATATAAACAGAGACAGGGTCTGGTGTAATATAAACAGAGACAGGGTCTAGTGTAATATAAACAGAGACAGGGTCTGGTGTAATATAAACAGAGACAGGGTCTAGTGTAATATAAACAGAGACAGGGTCTGGTGTAATATAAACAGAGACAGGGTCTAGTGTAATATAAACAGAGACAGGGTCTAGTGTAATATAAACAGAGACAGGGTCCAGTGTAATATAAACAGAGACAGGGTCTGGTGTAATATAAACAGAGACAGGGTCTAGTGTAATATAAACAGAGACAGGGTCTAGTGTAATATAAACAGAGACAGGGTCTGGTGTAATATAAACAGAGACAGGGTCTGGTGTAATATAAACAGAGACAGGGTCTAGTGTAATATAAACAGAGACAGGGTCTGGTGTAATATAAACAGAGACAGGGTCTAGTGTAATATAAACAGAGACAGGGTCTAGTGTAATATAAACAGAGACAGGGTCTGGTGTAATATAAACAGAGACAGGGTCTAGTGTAATATAAACAGAGACAGGGTCTGGTGTAATATGAACAGAGACAGGGTCTAGTGTAATATAAACAGAGACAGGGTCTGGTGTAATATAAACAGAGACAGGGTCTGGTGTAATATAAACAGAGACAGGGTCTAGTGTAATATAAACAGAGACAGGGTCTGGTGTAATACGGTGCGAAATGGTTTAAAAGTTCTGCAGATCTGATTCAACACCAGTGAGTTCACACTGGCGAGAAACAGTTCAGTTGCTCTCACTGTGGGAAGGGGTTCAGTCATTCACCCTCATTGCACACCAACACACTCACACTGGGGAGAGACCATTTACCTGCTCCGTGTGTGGGAAGGGATGCACTTGTTCATCCACACTGCAGAGTAAGGGATCAGACATTCAGGACTGAGATGAGGAGAAATTTCCTCACTCAGAGGATGGTGAATCTTTGGAAATCTCTGCTCCAGAGAGCTGCAGGTGCTCAGCCGTTGAGCAGATTGAAGACAGAAGGCGAACATTCTTTGGAAACTAAGGGAATTAAAGGATATAGGGATAGTGCGGGAAGATGAGTTGAGGTAGAAGATCAGCCATGATCTTGTTGAATGGCAGAGCAGGCCTGAAGGGCCAAAATGGCTGACTCCGGCTCCTATCTGTTATGTTCTGATGTACCGGTGGACACGGCCTGCTCCCTCTCCAGGGCCAACCGGGCAAGGACAAGACCGCAGGAAGAGAGGCAGGCAGCCAGAGCAACCCCCTGGGCCCTGCCCATCCTGGGCCTACAAATTGCTGTTCTAGCCAGGCCCAAGAGCAGGTCCAGGAGAAGATCCTCTGATTACCCACACCCTCCACACCAAAGATTAGGAACATGGGGCTAAACTGTAACCAAACATCGAAGAGCAAGTTATTATTTCAATGGAGAAAGATTACAAAGTGCTGCAGTACAGCGGGACCTGGGGGTCTGGTGCTTGAAACACAAAAGGTTAGTATGCAGGTACAGCAAGTGATCAGGAAGGCCAATGGAATCTTGGCCTTTATTGCAAAGGGGATGGAGTATAAAAGCAGGGAAGTCTTGCTACAGTTATACAGGGTGTTGGTGAGGCCACACCTGGAATACTGCGTGCAGTTTTGGTTTTCATATTTAAGGAAGGATATACTTGCTTTGGAGGCAGTTCAGAGAAGGTTCACTAGCTTGATTCCGGGGATGAGCGGTTTGACTTATGAGGAAAGGTTGAGTAGGTTGGGCCTCTACTCATTGGAATTCAGAAGAATGACAGGTGATCTTATTGAAATGTATAAGATTATGAGGGGGCTTGACAAGGTGGATGCAGAGAGGATGTTTCCACTGATATGGGAGATTAGAACTAGGGGCCATAATCTTAGAATAAGGGGCCATCCATTTAAAACTGAGATGAGGAGGAATTTCTTCTCTCAGAGGGTTGTGAATCTGTGGAATTCGCTGCCTCAGAGAGCTGTGGAAGCCGGGACATTGAATAAACTTAAGACATAAATAGACAGTTTCTTAACCGATAAGGGTTATGGGGAGCGGGCAGGGAAGTGGACCTGAGTCCATGATCGGATCAGCCATGATCGTATTAAATGTCGGAGCAGACTTGATGTGCCGTATAGCCTACTCCTGCTCCTATTTCTTATGTTCTTATATAAAATACTGAGAAATGTTAAACTGCTTTGCTGACAAAAGAAATCTTGATTTGACTTTTAAAAGATGAATTGTTTAACAGGGGTTCACAGACTCACCTGATTGGCCGACTCAGGATCCACCCCTCAAGCACCGCGATTGGTTACAGAACACGCTGCTCCCTGGGCCCTCCGGCCTCTGAGCTCTCTTCCTGTTGGTTCCCAGGGCAATCAATCACCACTCGCCAACATTACACTGCCAGATGAAGTTGAGGGGCTCAGAGGAAGAACTAAAATGAGGCCGTGAATCTGAGTTAAGAAATAAAATGAGAGAAGCATGATTAAATTTATAAACAAAACTATTTAAAGTCAAATCAAATGAATTGTTGCATTTAATATATTCCTTTGGGCCAAGTGGGAAACAAGTGATGTGTGGGCTGTGCAGATTGTCTGTGCCCGCTCCCTTTTATATCCGGAAGGTTGCTTGTGTCCTCCTTAGTGAATACCAAAGCAAAGTACTTGTTCATTTGGTCTGCCATTTCTTTGTTCACCGTTATGACTTCCCCTGATTCTGACTGCAGATTCTGACTGCAGATCCTGACTGATAAATTGTATAACCCCCAAAAACGGGTGTGGGTACCGCGGTGCGATGGACGACCATGGAGGCAACACGTTAAATTCATGTTTAAATCGAGTAAATAAAGAGAATCTGTTTCTATTGGCTGAAGGGTCATTACCCAGAGGGCACAGATTTAAGGTGATTGGCAGAAGAACCAAAGGCAACATGAGGAAAAACTTTTTTATGCAGCAAGTGGTTGGCATTTGGAATGCATTGCCTGAGGGGGTGGTGGATGCAGATTCAGTGGTGTCCTTCAAAAGGGAATTGGATAAATACTTGGAGTAAGAATTGCAGGGATATGAGGAAAGGGCAGGCACAGACCTGAGTGATGCACTGCCTGCAGTCCCAAACCTGTAAAACATTGAGGGAGTGGAATCCTTTTCTACTGATAAAGATGTCAGGTTGGTGCTGGGGAGCACACAAGACAATATGGGTGTTCTGCACCCTGAGGAAGCCTGCCATGCGGATGAAGTATGGTGCTCTCTCCACTGCTTCACTCTGTCCACGGGGAAGGAGATGTCGGTGTTCCTCCTGATGTCGAGAGCCTCGGTGACCTCCCGAGCACTGCGAACGGGGAGATATTGTCGATGTCACCTGTTGCAGCCTGATAGGAGCCCGTGGACACAGGCGAGCTGAAGATTTTCAGAGGGGAATGTCGCCATCGGGGGAGGCGGGAGAGGGGGTAGATTGGCGGTGTGTGCGGTCCTGACGCACTTACCACGGATCAGCAGCAGCAGAGTGGCAGGGGGGGAGCGGGGCACCGCCGGGAAAACTCAGGAGGGCAATTGGGCTATCAGCGGCCATTCCGCGAAAAGCTGGTGGCCTCTTCACTCCACAGCGTGGCCGCCGATTTTACAGTGGTAACCGGCATTGAGAGGGGGCAATTCGTGCCCCAAGATGCCTTGCTGCAATTGTCCCACGTTTTCTGCCGTGGGCAATTTCAGCCCCATAGATTTTTGGATATTAAGGGAATGAAGGGATTTGGGGATAGTGCAGGAAAGTGAATTTGGGGTGGAAGATCAGCCATGATCTTATTGAATGGCGGAGCAGGCTCGAGGGGCCAAATGGCCTAGTCCTGCTCCTATTTCTTATGTTCTTATGTTCCCACAGCGTGTCCCTGGCTCCCCGCTCCAAGTGCGCATGTTTCAGCTCACATCCAACTGACTGGATAAACCTCGGCCGTCTAAACCCCATCACACAAATATCAGCATTTGATGTAAATTATGCTAAACCTTTATAAACACTGGTTAGGCCTCAGCTGACATATTGTGTTCAATTCTGGGCACCACACTTTCAGAAGGATGTCTACACCTGAGAGAGGGTGCAGAAGAGATTTACTCGAATGGTACGAAGGATGAGGGACTTCAGTTATATGGAGATACTGGAGAAGCTGCAGTTATTCTCCTTGGAGCAGAAAAGGTTCAGAGGAGATTTGATAGAGTGTTCAAAATCATGAACAGTTTTAATAGACTGAATAAGGAGAAACACTTTCCAGTGGCAGAAGGGTCGGTAACCAGAGGACACAGAGTTCAGGTGATTGGCAAAAGAAGCAGAGGCGACATGAGGGAACATTTTATAAGCTGGAAGCAGATTCAATAGTAACTTTCAAACGTCAATTGGATAAATACTAAAGGGACAATATTTCCAGAGCTATGGGGAAAGAGCAGGGGAGTGGAACTAACTGGATAGCTCTACCATAGAGGTAACAAGGAGGATCGATGAGGGGAGTGCATTTGATGTAGTGGTTATAGATTTTAGCAAGGCTTTTGATAAGGTCCCACGTAAGAACGCAAGAACTAGGAGCAGGAGTAGGCCATACGGCCCCTCGAGCCTGGTCCTCCATTTAATACGATCTTGGATGATCCGACACTGCTGCAGTAATTGCTCCTCTGACCTTTCCTCTCTTGTCCCTCCTACATCCCTAATACACGGCCCGACACAATCTCCCTCCCCCTACATCCTCACTGTGCTGGAATCCACACCAGTCTCCCCATCTGCTCCTTGTTCTCTCCCTGGATCCTGAAACTACAGAACTCGCTGATCTCTCCTGAAGTCTCCAGGCTCTAAAGCTGAAGCTTGGTGGCCCTCAGGCCCGACTCCTTGATTTACCTCCCCTTCTCTCCTCCTCTTTCCCCCTGGGTTGTGTTCCACATTCTGGGCCTTGGGCCTTCCCCGGGGATTCTCAGTGTGAACAGGGAGATGTGTGTTGAGACAGGATGTCCCAGCTCTCCTCCCCCTGGGTTGTGTTCCACACTCTGGGCCATGGGCCTTCCCCAGGGATTCTCAGTGTGAACAGGGAGATGTGTGTTGAGACAGGATGTCCCAGCTCTCCTCCCCCTGGGTTGTGTTCCACACTCTGGGCCTTGGGCCTTCCCCAGGGATTCTCAGTGTGAACAGGGGGATGTGTGTTGAGACAGGATGTCCCAGCTCTCCACCTTTAAAGGGACAAGGAGAGGACCGGCTGGGCTGAATGGCCCTGCTTTATGACATCACTGCAGTGCCGAGCAACCAACCTCCCTGAGCCCTGCTCATTATGGGCTGGATTGAGCTCAGTGCTGTTACAGGAAGGGACCCGTGTGGAGCCCAGGATTAATGGGCAGAGGTACAGGATCAATTTATACCTTATTGAGTGAGAAATGTCAGTGTCCCGGACACTCCCTGTCCCTCAGTATCTGTGGGGGAGCGACCGATGGGTTCACTCTGTATCTAACCCGTGCTGTGCCCGACTGGAGAGTGTTTGATGCTGGCATAAGGTGCTCAGCTCAATGAGAACAACATTTAACCCAAAGATGATCAGATAAATCCATCAGCTTCTCCCCTGGACACAGGTCCTGAAGGACAGGGAGTGTCTCTAATAATTTGTCTGGTGTCCGAGATCAAATTTAAACACCTCACCCATCTCTTTTAAATTAGTTCATGGGATGTGGACGTTGCCTCTCACCTCTCATTCTTCTAAACGCTGGAGAATATCGGCCTAGTCTACTCAATCTCTCATAGGACAATCCCCCCATCCCAGGAATCAGTCTGGTGAACCTTCGTTACACTCCCTCTATAGCAAGTTTATCCTTCCTTAGGTAAGGAGACCCAAACTGTACACAATACTCCAGGTGTGGTCTCACCAGGGCCCTGTATAATTGCAGTAAGACGTCTTTACTCTTATACTCAAATCTTTTTGTAATAAAGGTCAATATACCATTTGCTTGCTGTACCTGCATATTAACTTTTAGCGATTTGTGTACAAGAACACCCAGGTCCCTCTGAACACCAACATTTCCCAATCTCTCACCATTTAAAAAAATACTCTGCCTTTCTATTTTTACTATCTGTGGATAGCGTAACAATTCTTCACACTATATTCCATTTGCCATGTTCTTGCCCACTCACTGAGCTGCATATATCCCCTTGAAACCTCTTCATCCTCCTCACAACTTACTTTCCCAACTGGCTTTGTATCCTCAGCAAACTTCAATATATTATATTTGGTCCCCTCATCCAAATCATTGATAAAGATTGTGAATATCTGGGGCCCAGCACCGATCCCTGCGTTACCCCACCAGTTACAGCCTGCCAACCCAAAATCACCCGTTTATTCCTATTCTGTTTTCTGTCCGTTAACCAATCCTCAATCCATGCTAGTATATTACCCCAATCCCATGAGCCCTAATTTTGTTCAATAACCTCTTGTGTGGCACCTCATCGAATCCTTCCGTAAATCTAAATACACCACAACCAGTGGTTCCCCCTTATCTATCCTGCTAGTTACAGCCTCAAAAAACACTAACAGATTTGTCAACTACAATTTCCCTTTCATAAATCCATATTGATTCTGCCCAATCCTGTTATTACAGGAGATGCAGATGCAGTATAATGTGGATAAATGTGAGGTTATCCACTTTGGGGGCAAAAACACGAAGGCAGAATATTACCTGAATGGCGACAGATTAGGAAAAGGGGAGGTGCAACGAGACCTGGGTGTCATGGTACATCAGTCATTGAAAGTTGGCATGCAGGTACAGCAGGCGGTGAAGAAAGCAAATGGCATGTTGGCCTTCATAGCAAGAGGATTTGAGTATAGGAGCAGGGAGGTCTTGCTGCAGTTGTAGAGGGCCTTGGTGAAGCCTCATCTCGAATATTGTGTTCAGTTTTGGTCTCCTAATCTGAGGAAGGACGTTCTTGCTATTGAGGGAGTGCAGCAAAGGTTCACCAGACTGATTCCCGGAATGGCTGGACTGACATATGAGGAGAGACTGGATCAACTGGGCCTTTATTCACTGGAGTTTAGAAGGATGAGAGGGGATCTCATAGAAACATATAAAATTCTGACGGGACTGGACAGGTTAAATGCAGGAAGAATGTTCCCGATGTTGGGGAAGTCCAGAACCAGGAGACACAGTCTAAGGATAAGGGGTAAGCCATTTAGGACCGAGATGAGGAGAAACTTCTTCACTCGGAGAGTTGTTAACCTGTGGAATTCCCTACCGCAGAGAGTTGTTGATGGCAGTTCGTTGGATATATTCAAGAGGGAGTTAGATATGGCCCTTACGGATAAAGGGATCAAGGGGTATGGAGAGAAAGCAGGAAAGGGGTACTGAGATGAATGAGCCATGATCTTACTGAATGGTGGTGCAGGCTCGAAGGGCCAAATGGCCTACTCCTGCACCTATTTTCTATGTTTCTATGTTATTTCCGAAGTGCCTTGTTACCACGTGCTTAATAATAGATTCTAGCATTTTCCCTACTATTGATGTCAGGATTACCGGTAATGCACGGGTTAGATACAGAGTAAATCTCACTCAATCCTGTCCCAAACATTACCAGGGTTGATGCAGATTAAATCTCAGTCCACAATATCCCAAACAATCCCAGGGCAGCTACAGCACAGGTCAGATACAGAGTAAAGCTCCCTCTCCACTGACCCATCACACACTCCCAGGGCACGTACAGCACGGATTAGATACAGAGTAAAGCTCCCTCTACGATGTCCCATCATCCACTTCGGACAAGTAATGCATGGTTAGATACTAAGTAAAGCTCCCTCTTCACTGTCCAAATAAACACTCCTAGGGCAGGTACAGCATAATTTAGATACAGTGTAATTCTCGCTAACTTCGCTATACAATTGTACAGGGTCTTGGTGAGACCACACCTGGAGTACTGTGCACAGTTTTAGTCCCCTTATCGAAGGAAGGATATACTTGCCTTGCTTAGATACAAAGTAAAGCTACCTCAACACTATCCCACCAGACATTCCAAGGGCAGGAGGAACACAGGTTGGATACGGAATATATCTCCCTCTACCCTGTCCCAATATTCTCGGGTAGATACCATTGGTTAGATGCAGAATAAAGCTTCCTGTACACTGTCGCATCAAATCACAGGGCAAGTACAGCACGGGTTAGGTACAGAGTAAAGCTCCCTCTACATTGTCCCATTAAACACTCCCAGGGCAGGTACAGCACGGGTTAGACACAGGGTACATCTCCCTCTACCCTGCCCAGCGGGAGATCGAGAGCCAGCGGCAGTTGGTGGGAGGGGAGCAACCTATCGGGGGCCCAGCGGGAGATCGAGAGCCAGCGGCAGTTAGTGAGAGGGGAGCGGCCTATAAAAGGCCCAGCGGGAGATCGAGAGCCAGCAGCAGTTGGTGAGAGGGGAGCGACCTATAAAAGGCCCAGCGGGAGATCGAGAGCCAGCGGCAGTGGGTGAGAGGTGGGAGCAGTGTCGGAGCGGGCCCAGCGGGAGATCGAGAGCCAGCGGCAGTGGGTGAGAGGGGAGCGACCTATAAAAGGCCCAGCGGGAGATGGAGAGCCAGCGGCAGTGGGTGAGAGGTGGGAGCAGTGTCGGAGCGGCCTATAAAAGGCCCAGCGGGAGATCGAGAGCCAGCGGCAGTGGGTGAGAGGTGGGAGCAGTGTCGGAGCGGGCTATAAAAGGCCCAGCGGGAGATCGAGAGCCAGCGGCAGTGGGTGAGAGGTGGGAGCAGTGTCGGAGCGGGCCCAGCGGGAGATCGAGAGCCAGCGTACCGGTGCAGCTACAGCGGGAGAGAAAGCAAAATAGAAGTAGAAAGTAATCAAAAAGTGACGTCACAGCCAATGAGGTAAGTGATTGGCTGGTGATTGGTGAGTAGCTTTTCTTTTATTTTTTATATCAGTAAGTGAACTGTAACATTGTTATTACCAATTTAAGGGTATCTAAGGTTAAGACATGGCAGGAGAGCTCGGTCACGTGATATGCTCCTCCTGTACCATGTGGGAACTCGGGGACACTTCCGGTGTCCCTGAGCGCTACGTGTGTGAGAAGTGTATCCGCCTCGAGCTCTTGACGGTCCGCGTTGCGGAATTGGAGCTGAGGGTGGATTCACTCTGGAGCATCCACGATGCTGAGAATGACGTGAGTATCACGTGTAGTGAGTTGGTCTTACCGCAGGAGAAGGGTCCACAGCCAGATAGGGAATGGAAGACCAGCAGGAAGAGCAGTGCAAGGAAGGTAGTGCAGGGGTCCCCTGTGGTCATCCCCCTGCAAAACAGATACACCGCTTTGAGTACTGTTGGGGAGGATGACTCATCAGGGGAGGGCAGCAGCAGCCAAGTTCATGGCACCGTGGCTGGCTCTGCTGCACAGGAGGGCAGGAAAAAGATTGGGAGCGCGATAGTGATAGGGGATTCGATGGTGAGGGGAATAGATAGGCGTTTCTGCGGACGCAACCGAGACTCCAGGATGGTATGTTGCCTCCCTGGTGCAAGGGTCAAGGATGTCTTGGAGCGGGTGCAGGACATTGTGAAATGGGAGGGAGAACAGCCAGTTGTCGTGGTGCACATTGGTACCAACGACATAGGTAAAAAAAGGGATGAGGTCCTACGAAAAGAATTTAAGGAGCTAGGAGCTAAATTAAAAAGTAGGACCTCAAAAGTAGTAATCTCGGGATTGCTACCAGTGCCACGCGATAGTCAGAGTAGGAATCACAGGATAGCGCAGATGAATACGTGGCTTGAGCAGTGGTGCAGCAGGGAGGGATTCAAATAACTGGGGCATTGGAACCGGTTCTGGGGGAGGTGGGACCAGTACAAACCGGACGGTCTGCACCTGGGCAGGACCGGAACCAATGTCCTAGGGGGAGTGTTTGCTAGTGCTGTTGGGGAGGAGTTAAACTAATATTGCAGAGGGATGGGAACCTATGCAGGGAGACAGAGGGAGACAAAAATGAGGCAAAAGCAAAAGACAGAAAGGAGATGAGGAAAAGTGGAGGGCAGAGAAACCCAAGGCAAAGAACAAAAAGGGCCACTGTACAGAAAAATTCTAGAAGGACAAAGGGTGTTAAAAAAGCAAGCCTGAAGGCTTTGTGTCTTAATGCAAGGAGTATCCGCAATAAGGTGGATGAATTAACTGTGCAAATAGATGTTAACAAATATGATGTGATTGGGATTACGGAGACGTGGCTCCAGGATGATCAGGGCTGGGAACTCAACATCCAGGGGTATTCAACATTCAGGAAGGATAGAATAAAAGGAAAAGGAGGTGGGGTAGCATTGCTGGTTAAAGAGGAGATTAATGCAATAGTTAGGAAAGACATTAGCTTGGATGATGTGGAATCTATATGGCTAGAGCTGCAGAACACCAAAGGGCAAAAATCGTTAGTGGGAGTTGTGTACAGACCTCCAAACAGTAGTAGTGATGTTGGGGAGGGCATCAAACAGGAAATTAGGAGTGCATGCAATAAAGGTGCAGCAGTTATAATGGGTGACTTTAATATGCACATAGATTGGGCTAGCCAAACTGGAAGCAATACGGTGGAGGAGGATTTCCTGGAGTGCATAAGGGATGGTTTTCTAGACCAATATGTCGAGGAACCAACTAGGGGGGAGGCCATCTTAGACTGGGTGTTGTGTAATGACAGAGGATTAATTAGCAATCTCATTGTGCGAGGCCCCTTGGGGAAGAGTGACCATAATATGGTGGAATTCTGCATTAGGATGGAGAATGAAACAGTTAATTCAGAGACCATGGTCCAGAACTTAAAGAAGGGTAACTTTGAAGGCATGAGGCATGAATTGGCTAAGATAGATTGGCTAATGATACTTAAGGGGTTGACTGTGGATGGGCAATGGCAGACATTTAGAGACCGCATGGATGAATTACAACAATTGTACATTCCTGTCTGGCGTAAAAATAAAAAAGAGAAAGTGGCTCAACCGTGGCTATCTAGGGAAATCAGGGATAGTATTAAAGCCAAGGAAATGGCATACAAATTGGCCAGAAATAGCAGCGAACCTGGGGACTGGGAGAAATTTAGAACTCAGCAGAGGAGGACAAAGGGTTTGATTCGGGCAGGGAAAATGGAGTACGAGAAGAAGCTTGCAGGGAACATTAAGGCGGATTGCAAAAGTTTCTATAGGTATGTAAAGAGAAAAAGGTTAGTAAAGACAAACGTAGGTCCCCTGCAGTCAGAATCAGGGGAAGTCATAACGGGGAACAAAGAAATGGCAGACCAATTGAACAAGTACTTTGGTTCAGTATTCACTAAGGAGGACACAAACAACCTTCCGGATATAAGAGGGGTCAGAGGGTCTAGTAAGGAGGAGGAACTGAGGGAAATCTTTATTAGTCTGAAAATTGTGTTGGGGAAATTGATGGGATTGAAGGCCGATAAATCCCCAGGGCCTGATGGACTGCATCCCAGAGTACTTAAGGAGGTGGCCTTGGAAATAGCGGATGCATTGACAGTCATTTTCCAACATTCCATTGACTCTGGATCAGTTCCTATCGAGTGGAGGGTAGCCAATGTAACCCCACTTTTTAAAAAAGGAGGGAGAGAGAAAGCAGGGAATTATAGACTGGTCAGCCTGACCTCAGTAGTGGGTAAAATGATGGAATCAATTATTAAGGATGTCATAGCAGCGCATTTGGAAAATGGTGACATGATAGGTCCAAGTCAGCATGGATTTGTGAAAGGGAGATCATGCTTGACAAATCTTCTGGAATTTTTTGAGGATGTTTCCAATAAAGTGGACAAAGGAGTACCAGTTGATGTGGTATATTTGGACTTTCAGAAGGCTTTCGACAAGGTCCCACACAGGAGATTAATGTGCAAAGTTAAAGCACATGGGATTGGGGGTAGTGTGCTGACGTGGATTGAGAACTGGTTGTCAGACAGGAAGCAAAGAGTAGGAGTAAATGGGTACTTTTCGGAATGGCAGGCAGTGACTAGTGGGGTACCGCAGGGTTCTGTGCTGGGGCCCCATTTGTTTACATTGTACGTTAATGATTTAGACGAGGGGATTAAATGTAGTATCTCCAAATTTGCGGATGACACTAAGTTGGGTGGCAGTGTGAGCTGCGAGGAGGATGCTATGAGGCTGCAGAGTGACTTGGATAGGTTAGGTGAGTGGGCAAATGCGTGGCAGATGAAGTATAATGTGGATAAATGTGAGGTTATCCACTTTGGTGGTAAAAACAGAGAGACAGACTATTATCTGAATGGTGACAGATTAGGAAAAGGGAAGGTGCAACGAGACCTGGGTGTCATGGTACATCAGTCATTGAAGGTTGGCATGCAGGTACAGTAGGCGGTTAAGAAAGCAAATGGCATGTTGGCCTTCATAGCGAGGGGATTTGAGTACAGGGGCAGGGAGGTGTTGCTACAGTTGTACAGGGCCTTGGTGAGGCCACACCTGGAGTATTGTGTACAGTTTTGGTCTCCTAACTTGAGGAAGGACATTCTTGCTATTGAGGGAGTGCAGCGAAGATTCACCAGACTGATTCCCGGGATGGTGGGACTGACCTATCAAGAAAGACTGGATCAACTGGGCTTGTATTCACTGGAGTTCAGAAGAGTGAGAGGGGACCTCATAGAAACGTTTAAAATTCTGACGGGTTTGGACAGGTTAGATGCAGGAAGAATGTTCCCAATGTTGGGGAAGTCCAGAACCAGGGGTCACAGTCTAAGGATAAGGGGTAAACCATTTAGGACCGAGATAAGGAGAAACTTCTTCACCCAGAGAGTGGTGAACCTGTGGAATTCTCTACCACAGAAAGTAGTTGAGGCCAATTCACTAAATATATTCAAAAGGGAGTTAGATGAAGTCCTTACTACTCGGGGGATCAAGGGGTATGGTGAGAAAGCAGGAAGGGGGTACTGAAGTTTCATGTTCAGCCATGAACTCATTGAATGGCGGTGCAGGCTAGAAGGGCTGAATGGCCTGCTCCTGCACCTATTTTCTATGTTTCTATGTTTCTATGTCCAAACCATTCCAGGGCAGGTACAGCATTTGTTAGATACAGAGTCAATCTCCCTCTACACTGTTCCACCAGACATTCCCAGGGCAGGTACAGCATGGGTTAGATACAGAGTCAATCTCCCTCTACACTGTTCCACCAGACATTCCCAGGGCAGGTACAGCATGGGTTAGATACAGAGTAAATCTCCCTCTACACTGTTCCACCAGACATTCCCAGGGCAGGTACAGCATGGGTTAGAGAGTAAAGCTCCATCAAATATAAGGGCAGGTACAGCACATCTACTGGTTCCCCTTTATCCACCCTGTTTGTTACATCCTCAAAAAATTCCAGCAAATTTGTCAAACATGACATCCCCTTCATAAATCCGTGCTGACTCTGCCTGACTGAATTTTGCTTTTCCAAATGTCCTGCTATTGCTTCTTTAATAATGGACTCCAACATTTTCCCAACCACAGATGTTAGGTTAACTGATCTATAGTTTCCTGCTTTTTGTCTGCCTCCTTTTTTAAATAGAGGCGTTATATTTGCAGTTTTCCAATCTGCTGGGACCTCCCCAGAATCCAGGGAATTTTGGTAAATTACAACCAATGCATCCACTATCCCTGCCGTTACTTCTCTTAAGACCCTAGGATGTAAGCCATCAGGTCCAGGGGATTTATCTACCTTTAGTCCCATTATCTTACTGAGTACCACCTCCTTAGTGATTGTAATTATGTTAAGTTCCTTCCCCTCCTATAGCTCCTTGACTATCCACTGTCGGAATATTGTTAGTGTCCTCTACCCTAAAGACTGATTGAACAAATATTTGTTCAGAGTTTCTGCCATCTCCATGTTCCCCATTACTAATTCCCCGGTCTCATTAGCCATTCTTTTTCTTTTTATATACCTATAGAAACTCTTGCAATCTGTTTTTATATTTCGTGCTAGTTTACTTTCATAGCCTATCTGCCCTTTCGTAATCATTTTTTGAGTCATTCTTTGCTGACTTTTAAAAGCTTCCCAATCTTCTGTCCTACCACTTGTTTTGGCCACTTTGTATGCCCTTGTTTTTAATTGGATACCGACCTTTATTTCTTTAGTTAGCCATAGATAGTTATCTTTTCTTTTACACCCTTTCCTCCTCACTGGAATATATTTTTCTTGACAGTTGTGAAATATCTCCTTAAATGTCTGCCACTGCTCATCAACCGTCCTACACTTTAAATCTATTTTCCCAGTCCACTTTAGCCAACTCTGCCCTCATACCTTTGTAGTCTCCTTTATTTAAGCTTAGTACGCTGGTTTGAGATCCGAGATTTTCTTCGCAAGTTTTATCTGGTAAAGCGAATGATTAAAGATCTTGGGGCTGAAACGATCTCAAACTATTCTCAAACTTTGGCCTCCATCTGAATTTGAAATTCAACCATGTTAGGATCACTGATTTCAAGGGGATCCTTTACTAGGAGATTGTTTATTAATCCTGTCTCATTACACAGGACCAGATCTAAGATAGCCAGCACTTCAGAGGAGTAGAGAGAGAGGAAACCAGTTATTGTAGAATTACACCCTGTGAGAGTCAACACCATCAGGGGAGGGAGAGGGAGGGGAACCAGTGAGTGTAGAGCTGAACCCAGCCAGAGTCAGCACCTTCAGGGGAGGAGAGGGAGGGGAACCAGTGAGTGTCGAACTGAACCCAGCCAGAGTCAGTACCTTCAGGGGAGGAGAGGGAGGGGAACCAGTCAGTGTAGAATTGAAGCTAGCCAGAGTCAGCACCTTTATGGGAGGAGAGGGAGGGGAACCAGTGAGTGTAGAACTGAACCCATCCAGAGTCAACACCTACAGGGGAGGAGAGGGAGGGGAAGCTGAGTGTATTTCTGAACCCAGCCAGAATTGGTGGTGAAAACTGGGAGTGGAGGAGAAACAGTCCAGAAATGTGTGATGGGTTTGGATTTCAGCACAGCAGGAGGGACAATGGCCCCAAGTTTCCACATGATTTGCTCCTGATTTTTAGGAGCAACTGGTGTAGAATGGAGTATCTTAGAAATCGGTATTCTCCACATTTAATTTTCTGCAGTTCTACAATAAATCCTTAGTTATACTTATACAAATATTATACAAATAAATCCAACCTGAATAAACATTTATAAGCAAAGAAAAGATTAAATAAACCATGTTCCTACCTGTGTGAAAGTGCTTCAGGCAGGCCTTTCAGGCAGCGGTGTGGCGTCGGTCTCGGGGGCAGGGGCAAGAAGCAGCAAGCAGCCTCAGTGCTGATCATGGAAGGGCAATGTGGTTTTATTACAAAATGTTAAAAATTGAACAGCTACAAAGAATTTGAATAGTCTCAAACAAGTGCATGTGTCCCGTTTATCACAGTCTACCTTTAATTACAGAATGAGTGGTGGAGATTGAAACGGTATCGAGCTGTAAAGGCTGAATTAAAATGCACAGTTGCTGCAGTAACACTGGTTAAAGAGCCAACATTAATTCAGCAAGTGATTTATTCAGCAGTGCTGCTAAAAGCACTCCCTCACACACAGAAATATCAAGAAAATTAAAATGCAAGCCTTTGCAAGGGTTCAATAAACAAATGTTCACTTTTTCTGCAGCACTTTTAAAATGGCCGAGTGCCAATGTTTTCTTCACACTGCGCGTGGTAGGCTCCGCCCCCTGTGCGCCGCGCCAAGCTGACATCGAGCTGCAAGGAGCTCGAGAATACCGTGGGTTTTTTTCAGGCGCCGTTTTCGGCGCGAAAAACAGGCACCCAGCTCGGAGGGCGCCTTTTTCGCCGCGTGTGGAAACTTGGGGCCAGTGTGTGGGACTTACAGCTTTGGAAGAACAAGAGAGGAAAGAATGTTCCATGGAAACTAGATGTGTCTATTCTGAATTTCTGTCATTTACTTAGTGATGAGTTTTGTTATCTCCTTTTACACAATATTAGAAGGGGAAATTTTCAGACAGGAAACACAAACCAAGCATCGCGTCAAGATCTGACGGAGTCAATCGATTCATCAGGACCTGAATATCATCGGCCTTTGAATGTGGAAGGAGAAATGTTTGTCTGTGGGAAAAGATTTCAAACATCAGTGTGACTGGAAAAGCTCCGAGACACACACACCCGAGTGAGTGTTTCAGTGCACTGCCTGTGGAAAGAGCTTTAACCAGTTACACAGCCTGAAAAAACATCACACCATTCACAGTGGGGAGAAACCGTACACGTGTTCTGTGTGTGGATGAGGCTTCAACTGATCATCCATCCTGGAGAGACCAGGACACCCGCTCCATGGAGAAACCGTGGAAATGTGGGGACTGTGGGAAGGTATTCAGATCACCGTCTGAGCTGGAAATTCATCGACGCAGTCACACTGGGGTGAGGCCGTTCACCTGCCCCGTGTGTGGGAAGCGATTCACTCGGTCATCCCACCTGATGACACACCAGCGAGTTCACAAGTGACTGCAGGGGTTGGAATCTGCTGTTATTGCTGCTGTTATCCACATCCCAACCAAACCATGTTCATTCTGACAGTTGGGGTTTGTTTCTGCTGATGTTAATAACCCGATAACTGGGCTGGACTTTAATATTCTGGATATGTTGCTGATGGTGTTCTCGGGGCTGCAGTGTCCATTTACGAAACGCTGTGTGTTATCTTTCCCCTGTCGAACCAGTCGATGGGACTCCGAGGCCGCGGCGTTCAACCCAACGTCTTATACTCCCAACCAACTTTTAATCAACCTTTAAACTTAAACAATTTGGGAGAACTTTTAAAACTCACATTTTAGACTCTTAACGAAAATAATTTTAAATATTATTCATCTACATTTTTGACTTAACAACTTTTAGAAACTTTTTAAATTGGGGAAACTTTTCTAATAGTTTATTGATTTACATCTTGGAAACTTTTCAAACAAATTGGGAATCTTTATCAACTTTTAACTTTTAAAATAACTTGAGAAGTCACCTTCCGAATGCCTGCCCCCAGCCAAGCCTCGGGCCATCTACCATCAATGGTGCTTCTCGGCGCTGAGCTTGCGGCCATCACTTGTCCGTAGGCAATTAGGCTTATCGAGCTGTGCCTGGTCTCCAGTTGTCTTGGACCTCTCTTGCCACTGGACCAAGACCTTGCTCAGCTAAGCCCGTGTGTTTGCCGGTGTGCAGTGGCCACCCCACGCACAGGCATCTTCCACTTCGCTAATACGAAGTTTGGGACCAGGAACATCAGGACCCTCACGGACAATTCCAACAGCAACAGGCCGGAACGACGCACTGCCATAGTTGCCCAGGAACTCAGACGTTTTGACATTGACATCGCCGCCCTAAGCGAGACCCAGCGGGCAGGGGAAGGCCAGTTGAAGGAACATGGTGGAGGTTATACCTTCCTCTGGAAAGGGAAACCAGAGGCAGAACGCCGCCTTCATGGAGTCGGCTTTGCCCGTCAAGAATGAGCTGGTCGACCGCCTCAAAGACTCCCCTGTGGGGTTAACGAACGCCTCATGACACTTTGTATCACCCTATCCCGGAACCAAGGCGCCACAGTCATCAGTGCGTGCGCCCCCACACTCGATGCAACGGATGAGGCTAAAGAGGGTTTTTATTCCAACCTCGAGGCATCCTTGTCCCGCGTCCCCACGGGTGACAAATTAATCCTCCTGGGTGATTTTAATGTCAGGGTCGGCAAAGACACAGCCCTCTGGGGAGGTGTGATTGGCAGAGAGCGGGTAGGGAAAGCCAACTCCAGCGGTACCCTATACTGACAAAATGTCTAGAACATGAACTCCTCATCACCAACACCCTGTTCCGTCAGAGGGACAAATACAAGGCATCGTAGCAACACCCTCGCTCCAAACACTGGCACTTGCTTGACTATGTCATCGTCCGAGCCAGGGATCGCAAGGATGTGCGCATCACCCGTGCCATGACAGGAGCTGACGACTGCTGGAAGGACCACCACCTAATCCGATCCGTCATCAATATTAACATTGCCCCAAAGCAGAGGGGACAGCAGAAGCAGTTCCGTAAAAAAGTTAATGCCAGGCCACTTAGAGACGCAGCTAAGAGAGCCCGATACAGCCAGCGCCTTACAGCCAATCTGACGTGCCTTGATGACCCTGAGATGCTGAATGCCCACAGTGCTTGGTCTGCCCTCCAGGCCTCTATAACCAATGCCTGTGAAGAGACACTTGGTCACTCAACCAGAAAATATCAGGACTGGTTTGATGAAAATGATCAGGAGATCGAAGAACTAATCGATCGCAAGCGCAAAGCATTTCTGAGCCTCAAGCAACAACCCAACTCGAGAGCTGCAAAACAACATTACAGAGGGCTCAAGGCTCAGGTCCAACAAAAAACTCGGGACCTAAAGAACAGATGGTGGATGGAGAAAACACAGGAGATACAACAACTGGCCGACAGCCATATGATGCGAGGATTCTTCGCTGCAATCAAGGCCACCCACGGTCCAAACTCCCAAGGCCCGACCCCACTCCTGGCCAAGAACGGGGAAACACTCATCAAGGACACTGAGGCTGTCAGGGCCTGATGGAAGGAGCACTTTGAAGATCTCCTCAATCCAGACTCTGCCTTTGACTCGAGTGTTCTCGACTCCATCCTGCAGCACGCGACCCGCCACCAACTCAGTGAAACCCCAACGCTGCACGAGGTCGGCAAAGCCAAAAAACAGCTCAAGAATAACAAGGCTACGGGTGCGGATGGA
The DNA here is from genome assembly GCF_044704955.1 of Pristiophorus japonicus. NCBI lineage: Eukaryota > Metazoa > Chordata > Chondrichthyes > Pristiophoridae > Pristiophorus > Pristiophorus japonicus. The sequence continues at coordinate 1,186,848 of NW_027251590.1, read as the reverse complement.
ATCCCTGCTGAGGCGCTAAAGTATGGCGGAGAGGCGCTGTTGGCGCGGATACATGATCTCATCTCTCTCTCATCTGGAGGGAGGAGAGCATGCTGGGAGATCTCAGAGATGCAGTGATTGTGACCATTTTTTGAAAAGGGGACAAGTCCGACTGCGGCAACTACAGGAGAATCACCCTGCTTTCAGACACTGGGAAAGTTGTCACTAGAGTTCTCCTCAATCGTCTTCTCCCTGTGACCGAGGAGCTCCTCTCAGAATCACAATGCGGATTTTGTCCCCAACGGGGCACAACAGACATGATCATTGCAGCGTGACAGTTGCAGGAAAAATGCAGGGAGCAGTGCCAGCCCTTATACATGGCCTTTTTCAATCCGACAAAGGCCTTTGACACTATCAACCATGTGGATCTCTGGATCGTCTGCCTCCGTTTCAGATGCCCCCAAAAATTTATCAACATCCTTCGCCTGCTTCACGATGACATGCAGGCCGTGATCCTTCCCAACGGATCCATTACAGACCCAATCCACGTCCGGACCGGGGTCAAACAGGGCTGCGTCATCGCTCCAACCCTCTTCTCAATCTTCCTTGCCGCCATGCTCCATCTCACAGTCAACAAGCTCCCCGCTGGAGTGGAACTAAACTACAGAACCAGTGGGAAGCTGTTTAACCTATGCCGCCTCCAGGCCAGGTCCACGATCACCCCAACCTCTGTCGTTGAGCTGCAGTATGCGGACGACGCCAGCGTCAGCGCACATTCAGAGGCTGAACTCCAGGATATAGTCAATGTATTCACTGAGGCATATGAAAGCATGGGCCTTGCACTTAACATCCGTAAGACAAAGGTCCTCCACCAGCCTGTTACCGCCGCACAGCACTGCCCTCCAATCATCAAGATCCACGGCGCGGCCCTGCACAACATAGACCATTTCCCATATCGCAGGAGCCTCTTAACAACAAAGGCAGACATTGGTGCGGAGATTCAACATCGCCTCCAGTGCGCCAGAGCAGCCTTCGGTCGTCTGAGGAAAAGAGTGTTTGAAGACCAGGCCCTCAAACCTGCCACCAAGCTCATGGTCTACAGGGCTGTAGTCATACCCGCCCTCCTGTATGGATCTGAGGCATGGACTATGTATAGAAGGCACCTCAAGTCGCTGGAGATATATCACCAACGATGTCTCCGCAAGATCCTGTAAATCCCCTGGGAGGACAGGCGCACCAACATCAGTGTCCTCGACCAGGCTAACATCCCCAGCATTGAAGCACTGACCACACTCGATCAGCTTCGCTGGGCAGGCCACATAGTTCGCATGCCAGATACGAGACTCCCGAAGCAAATGATTTATGCGGAGCTCCTTTGTGTTAAACGAGCCAAAGGGGGACAGCGGAAATGTTACAGGGACAGCCTCAAAGCCTCCCTGGTAAAGTGCGACATCACCACTGACACATGGGAGACCCTGGCCGAAGACCACCCGAGGTGATGAAAGTGCATCCAGGAGGGCGTTGAGCTCTTCGAGTCACAACACAAAGAACGTGAAGAGGCCAAGCGCAGGCAGCGGAAGGAGCGCGCGGCAAACCAGCCCCACCCACCCCTTCCCTCGACGAATGTCTGTCCCACCTGTAACAGGGTCTGTGACTCTCGTATCGGACTGTACAGCCATCAAAGCACTCACTTTGGGAATGAAGCAAGTCTTCCTCGATTTCGAGGGACTGCCTACGATTATTCAGCGACTCTCAACAGAAATTTAGTTTGCAATAAAATTATGAACTTTTACTGCAATCCTAAATTGATCTTTTGTTCAAAATCTACAATAGTGTGTGAAAGTTTCCACTGAATAAAATCTCCAATTAGAAAGAGCTTGCTGACAATTCTTACTGACTTGCACATTACACACAGTGGCCCCTCCATTATCCACCAGAAAGAAGGGGAATGGGAATTGGTGGGGAATCTGTGTCCCCAAATGTTGCCCCTCCTGTCTGGTGTAGCAATCCCCTCAGCACGGGAATGGAGACAAGTCCAGACCAAAACTGTGCGCAGTACTCCAGGTGTGGTCTTACCAATGCCCTGTACAGTTGTAGCAGGACTTCCCTACTTTTATACTCCATCCCCCTTGCAATAAAGGCCAGCATTCAATTTGATTCCCTGATTACTTGCTGCAACTGCACGATACAGGATACCTGCCATCGATCTAATCAACCCAGACCCGGGCCATGCACTCCTTCAGTGGTCCCTGGTCCCTGTCAAGAAGGAAGAGGGACATTCACACATTCCTCAACTGTGGAGCCAGATCTGTTCCCAAGGAAGGTTTGCATTGTACTACACAGCAGGAGAGCTGACCATGCCTCTGTCTGGGCCAGGGGGTGGAATACACTGATGATCCAGAGGTAATTAACCATCGGAAGAGTCGACAGCGGAACAGCAGGAAATATGTTTGATGCTGTGATTATGAAGAACCATAAAAAGAGGACCACTTCGGAGCGAGGGCAGTGCAGTGAAGGATGCTGGGTGGTCACCTGGTCCCGGCCTACAACTCTTTTTGTTGGAGAACAAAAAAAAACATGAACACAAGTGCCCCCTGATTAAAGAAAGGGGACACTCAACACTTTTCAAGTGCCATTTTATTGTTTTTTTTGTGGTTTTTTTTTTTAAGGGCACTGAGAGGCAAATTATACAAGTGGGGGCACTAAAACCGGCAATAAACACAAAATTAAACTTTAAAACATGTAAAATCAAATTAAAATGTGGTTGCCGGGGGTGATGATGCACTCCAGTCCCTCCGGCGCCCACCTCTGATCCCGCTCTACAATCGACACCGGAACAAACAGCTGTGCGGGTCATTATAAGTTTCAGTCAAACCGGAGGGGAATTTGTCCGAGTCATTTTGTAATTGCAGTCAAATCGCGGAAGGGTTTTAAACAGTGATATTTCCTGTTAGGTTTCAGGTAACCTCCTGTAGGGGTTTTGTATTGTGGGTTCTCAGGGAGGTTGTGTACTGGGGAATAACGCAAGTTCAATAAACGTACAAGTTTAAGGTTGAGACAAAACCCTGTGCTGTGTGCATTTTGTTCTTATAAATTCTGAAGTCAAGAACTGTTGGTGAGGGGTTACGGAATCTCTTACAGGCACCACCCAGTGTGACGGAGTCATAGTTCCGCCATTCAATTAGACCGTGGCTGATCGGTATCTTAACTCCGTCTACCTGCCTTGGTTCCATCGCCCTTAATACCCTTGCCTAAGAAGAATCTATCTGTGGTGTATGTAGCATTCAAATCACTGACTCCACACGGTCTGGTGTTGTAGTAACTGCTGTGACCTTGGTCCTTTATTGTGTAACTCCAGAGTGCCTCTCAGGTGTGGTGGGCAGCCTTTTATACTGCCTCTTGCAGGTACTTCCAGGTCTCCCACCACAGCGCCCTCTGTGGTGCACCATTGTACTTATACATTTAATGTACCTGGACAATACATAACATCTCACCGCCCCCCCACCCCAGTTCCAAGAGCCATTGCCGGAAACCTCGGCCTTGTTCGTCCTGGTTGATTTGTGAGTGTGACCATCCACTTCCCCCCCCCATGTAGAGATTATGCTTGCGATCCAGTGCAAGCATGTGGTATTAGCAGTCCTTACATGGATGATGAAGTCACAAGTATAGCCTCCAACAGAAAGCAGGTATACATGGACAGTACATTTGTATGGTACATATATTGTATGGTACAGATGTTATGTCAAAAGGTTGCAGGTGCACTGAACAGTTATTAAATCCCAGCTCACTGGGTGAGGTACGGTGGCGGTCTGCTGCCCCTTTTTGCCCGAGGTAATGGACTGCGCCGAGACAGGGTATCGCAACTAGTGCGTTGCCTCTGTTCTCAGTAGTCGCCTTAGCGGTTCATCTGCAGCCGCTGAACCATTGCATGAATCACGTAAAATCGAAAATCGCCTTGGTCCATTAGGCATGTTAGTCACGGACCCCTTAACCCTTTTATTTGTACCTCATGGTATTAACTCTTTTCATAAATCATTCATATCCATCATTTTAAACACAGTACCCATATAGCATCAAAATATTAACTCTTATCCTAAATCACGTCATCAGACAAATCACATTACTCAATTAGACTCGCTCTTGCCTTACAAAAGTCTCTGTGGGGACCGCCAACGGTGTAAGGCCCTTTTAAGGCTCCCGGATGCATTTCCCTTTTAAGATGCCATCTTGTGGTTCCCACGAGGTTTCCACTGGGTGCCGCCATTTTAGTCACTGTGCTTGCCTTTGTTCTGTTGAAATCTGCTGCTCGCTTGCATGGCGTTTTAAGAAGAACTAGAAGGGGTAAAGAAGGAAGAAAGAAGAAAAATAGCCAAGAACGATTGAATCTTGAATCGTGGCAGAAATGGTTCTGTGGATTCAATCAGTCAAAGTCCCTGTGGCCTCCGTAACTGCTGCCGCTCTGGCTCTTGTGCCCACCCGAGTAGCTGTCACGGGTCATACCTGCCACCGCTGTAGCCTGCTCTCCTGCCGTTCCGGCCACCGCTGTAGCCTGTAGACCGTGTGGATCATCTGCTTGGTGCTGCATGTTGAGGTCATAAATGCCCTGCTGATGGTGATGGCTTGCTTCAGGGTGACTGTGGGTTCAGTGGATAGCAGCTTGTGAAGGAGACCCTCATGATCAATCCCTATAACAAAGGCGTCTCGCAACGCACCGCCAAGGTGTGTGCCAAAATCACACGGCGCCGCGAGTCTCCGGAGGTCCGCAGCATATTTCGTGACATCCTGGCCCTCAGGTCTGCAGTGATGGTAGAATTTGTGCCGGGCCGTGAGGATGCTCTCCTTCGGTTTCAGTTGGTCACGAATGAGTTCAGTCAGCTCCTCTTATGACTTGTCCCTGGTGCTCGCGGTTGCCAGCAAATCCCTGACCAGACAGTAAACCTCATCACCACAACTGGAAAGCAATATCGCCTTACGCTTCTCTCTCAGTGCGTCCGTGTTCCCCGTCAGGTCGTTTGCTGTGAAGTAGTACTCGAGCCTTTCCATAAAGGCCTCCCAATCATTGCCCACGGTAAAATCCTTTAGCGAGCCCAGAGTAGCCATGGTTGCGTGAAGTTCGTCCTTGTCCTCGTCGCCAATGTGGTGCATGTAGCACACAAATCACTGACTCCACACAGTCTGGTGTTGTAGTAACTACTGTGACCTTAGTCCCTTATCGTGCAACTCCAGAGTGCCTCTCAGGTGTGGTGGGCAGCCTTTTATACTCTGTCTTGCAGGTACTTTCAGGTCTCCCACCACAGCGCCTCTGTGGCGCACCATTGTACTTACACATTTAATGTACCTGGACAATAGATAACACTATCAGTTTTGGAATTTTCTATTGGCCCCCAGCCTCAGTTTTATGGGTACAGAGTTCTGGATTTCCACAACCTTTAATAACATAAGAAATAGGAGCAGGAGTAGGCCATATGGCCCCTCGAGCCTGCTCCGCCATTCAATAAGATCCAGGATGATCTTGTACTTCAGCTCCACTTTCCCGCACTATCCCAGTATCCCATGATTCCTTCAGTGTCCAAACAGCTTTCTATCTCAGCCCTGAATATACTCAACGACTCAGCATCCACAGTCCTCTGGGGTAGAGAATTCTAAAGATTCACACCCTCTGAGTGCAGAAATTTCTCATCAACTCAGTCCTGAATGGCCAACCCCGTATCCTGAGACTATAACCCTTAGTTCTAGACTCTCGAGCCAAGAGAAACAGATTCTCACCATTTGTGTGAGGAAGTGCTTCCTGACATTCGGAACCTCAGTGGTGGGAAAATTAATGGAAAAAAATCCTGAGGGACAGGATAAATCTTCATTTGGAAAGACATGCATTAATCAAGGACAGTCAGCATGGATTTGTTTAGGGACATAAACTTGAGGGTCGATGAGGGTAGTGCGTATGATGTAGTGTATATGGATTTTAGCAAAGCTTTTGATAAGGTCCCACATGGCAGACTGGTCACGAAAGTAAAAGCCCATGGGATCCAGGGCAAAGTGGCAAGTTAGATCCAAAATTGGCTCAAGCTGGAAGCAAAGGGTAATGGGTGTTTTTGTGACTAGATCCAGCGGGGTTCCGCAGGGCTCAGTGCTGGGTCCCTTGTTTTTTGTGGTATATATCAATGACTTAGACTTATGTTGGGGATATGATTAAGAAGTTTCCAGGTGACACTAAAATAGGTTGTGTGGTTGAGAATTAAGAAGAAAGCTGCAGACTGCAGGAAGATATCAATGTACTGGTCAGGTGGGCAGAACAGTGGCAAATGGAATTCAATTCGGCTAAGGTGTGAGGTAATGCATTTGGGGAGGTCTAACCAGGCAAGGGAATTCAGATTAAGTGGTATGACACTGAAACGTGTAAAAGAACAAAGGGACTTTGGAGTGCAGGTCCACAGATCCCTGAAGGTGGCAGGCCAGGTAGATTAGGTGGTTAAGAAGGCAGATGGAATACTTACCTTCATTAGTCGAGGCGTGGAATACAAGAGCTAGGAGGTTATGCTTGAACTGGTTAGGCCGCAGCTGGAATACTGTGTGTAGTTCTGGTCACCACATTACAGGAAAGATGTGATTGTACTGGAAAGAGTACAGAGGAGATTTACAAGAATGGTGCCTGGACTGGAGAATTTTGGCTATGAGGAAAGATTGGAGATGCTGGGTCTGTTTACTTTGGAACAGAGGAGGCTGAGGGGAGACCTGATTGAAATGTATAAAATTATGATGGGCCTGGATAGGAAGGACCTGTTTCCCTTGGCAGAGGGGTCAACAACCAGGGGGCATAGATTTAAAGTAATTGGTTTAGAGGAGATACAAAGGGAAATGTCTTCACCCAGAGGATGGTGGGGGTCTGGAGCTCACTGTCTGAAGGATGGTAGAGGCAGAAACCCTCACCACATTTAAAAAATACTTGGACGTGCACTTAGTGCCGTCACCTACTGGGCTACGGACCAAGAGCTGGAGAGTGGGATTAGGCTGGATAGCTCTTTGTCGGTCGGCACGGACACAGTGAGCTGAAATGGCCTCCTTCCATGCTGTAAATTTTGATGATTTTATGATTAATGACAGAGATGAATTGACCGAGTGTAATGTATCCAACTTTGCTGATGATACAAAACTAGGTGGGACAGTAAGCTGTGAGAACAAGATATATCGATAGACTATGTGAGTGGGCAGTAAGGTGGCAGATGGAGTATAATGTCGGGAAATGTGAGGTTATTCACTTTGGTAGGAACAATAGAAAAACAGAGTATCTTTTAAATGGTGAGAAACTTTTAAATGTTGGTGTTCAGGGAGATTTGGGTGTCCTCGTGCAAGAAACACAGAAAGTGAGCGAGCAGGTACGCAAGCAATAAGGAAGACAAATGGTATGTTGTCCTTTATTGCAATGGGTTGGAGTATAAGAGTAAGGAAGTCTTGCTACAATTGTACAGGGCTTTGGTGAGACCACACCTGGAGTACTATGCACAGTTTTGGTCTCCTTATCGAAGGAAAGAAATACTTGGCTTGGAGACGGTGAACAAAGGTTCACTCGATTGATTCCTGGGATGAGTGGGCTGTCTTATGATGAGAGATTGTGTAGAATGAGCCTATACACTTGAGTTTAGAATAATGAGGTGTGATCTCATTGAAACATACAAGGTTCTGAAGGAGACTGACAGGTTAGATGCCGAGAGGTTGATTCCCCTGCCTGGAGTGTCTAGAACTCAGGGGCACTGTCTCAGGATAAGGGGTAGGCCATTTAAGACAGAGATGAGGAGTTTCTTCACTCAGAGGGTTGTGAATCTTTGGAATTCTCTGTCCCAGAGGGCTGTGGATGCTCAGTCTATTCAAGGCTGAGATAGATGGATTTTTGGACTCTAGGTGAATCAAGGGATATGGAGATCAGGCGGGAAAGTGGAGTTGAGGTCAATGATCAGCCATGATCTCATTGCATGGCGGAGCAGGCTTGAGGGACCTTATGGCCGACTCCTGCTCCTATTTCTTATGTTGACATCCAGGGGGCTCTATATTTATTAGTCCTACCCTTTTTCTTTAAGTTAACATACTTCCTCTGAACCCTCATTATCGCCTCCTTGAATACCTCCCACTGCTCGGAGACTGATTTACCTTCAACATAAGAATTAGGAGCAGGAGTATGCCATTCGGCCCCTCGAGCCTGCTCCGCCATTCAATGAGATCATGGCTGATCTTCTACCTCAACTCCACTTTCCTGCACTATTCCTATAACCCTTGATTCCCTTTATATACAAAATTCTAGCAATCTCTACCTTGAATATACTTAACAACTGACCTTCCACAGCTCTCTGGGGTAGAGAATTCCAAAGATTCACCACCCTCTGAGTGAAGAGGTTTCCCCTCATCTCAGTCCTAAATGACCAAATCCTTATTTTGAGACTGTGACCCCCTGGTTCTAGACTCCTCAGCCAAAGGAAACATCCTCCCTGCATCTACCCTGTCAAGCCCTGTAAGAATTTTGTATGTTTCAATGGGATCACCTCTCATTCTTCTAAACTCTAGAGAATATAGGCCTAGTCTACTCAATCTCTCCTCATTGGACAATCCCCCCAATCCAGGAATTCAGTCTGGTGAACCTTCGTTGCCATCCTCAATGTCAAGTATATCCTTCCTTAGGTAAGCAGCCAAAACTGTACACAATACTCAGCTGCAGTCTCACCAGGGCCCTATATAATTGCAGTAAGACGCCTTTACTCTTATCCTCAAATCCTCTTGTAATAAAGGTCAACATACCAGTTGCTTTCTTACTTGCTTGCTGTACCTGAATATTAACTTTGTGATTCGTGTACAAGGACACCAGGGTCCCTCTGAACACCAATATTTCCCAATCTCTCACCATTTCAAGTAGCTGTTTCCAGTCCACTTTGGATAAATCACATCTCAGCTTAGTAAAATTAGCTTTTCCCCAATTGAGAACTTTTATTCCTGGTCGATCTTTGTCCTTTTCCATAACTACCCTAAATCTAACTGAATTATGATCACTAGCACCAAAATGCTGTCCCACTGATACCCCTCCCACCTGCCCAGCTTCAGTCCCTAATACTAAGTCCAGAACTTCCCCCTCTCTTGTTGGGCTTGCAATGTACTGGCTAAAAAGTTCTGCTGGGTGCTGCCCCCTCTGCGAAGGGAAATGGATCCTTCCTATCCACTCGATCTAGGCCCCTCATAATTTTATACACCTCATTAAAGCTCCCCGCCAGCCTCCTCTGTTCCAAAGAAAACAAACTATTAAGAGGGTTGATGGGCTGGAGGAAGTTACAGAGATAGGGAGGGGTGAGGCCCTGGAGAGATTTGAACAAGAAGATTGAGTATTTTAAAGGCTGATGCCAGCAGCCATCTCACCCAGCACAGAATGTGACTCACTACCAACAGGAAGGATGTTACTTTAACGACTACAAATGCATAATGAGAGGGAATCAATCTCTGTACCTTTAACTAACAGCGACATGGAAAGAGGGAAATGAATGACCTTTAAACACCTGGTCCACTTAGCACTGAAGTGTCTGAAACTCATAATAGGAACTCCAAGGAAACAAAATAAACTGACGGATGTTAAACTGTTTTGTTGAGAAAAGAAATCTCGATTTAACTTAAAAAAAATAAAGTTTAACAGGGGTTCACTCAGACTCACCTGATTGGCCGACTCAGGATCCATCCCTCAAGCACCGCGATTGGTTACAGAACTCGCTGCTCCCTGGGCCCTCCGGCTTCTGAGCTCTCTTCCTGTTGGTTCCCAGATCAATCAATCACCACGCACCAACATTACACTGACAGATGAAGTTGAGGGGCTCAGAGGAAGAAATAAAGAGAAAGAGGCCGTGAATCTGAGTTAAGAAATAAAATTAGAGAAGCATGATTAAATGAATGAGGAGAGGCAATATAAACTAAAGGGTACAATCCTAAAGCAGGTGCATGAACAGTGAGACCTGCGGGTATATGTGCACAAATCACTGAACGTGGCAGGACAGGTTGAAAAAGCAGTTTAAAAAGCTTACAGGATCCTGGGCATCACAGAGTACAAAGGCAATGAGGTTATGATGAACCGTTGTAAAACCCTGGTTCAGCCTCAACTGGAGCAATGTGTCCAATTCTGGGCACCGCTCATTAGGATGTGATGGCCTTCGAGAGGGTGCAGAAAAGATTGACAAGAATGATTCACGAGATGAGGGACTTCAGTTCCGTGGATTGACTGGAGAAGCCGGGGTTGTTCTCCTTTTATGCAGCGAGTGGTTAGGATCCGGAATGCACGGCCTGAAAGGGTGGTGGAGGCAGACTCAATCACAGCTTTCAAAAGAGAATTGGATAAGTATCTGAAAGAAAACATTTGCAGGGCTGGGGGACAGGGCGGGGCAGTGGGACTCGCTGGGAGCCGGCAAGGGCTCGAGGGGCCGAATGGCCTTCCGTGCTGTAACCATTCTCTGATTGTGTGAGCAGAACCACTCTGTTCCCTGACTCAATCTAAAGCCTTCCTGACTGTGAGCACCTGTTAAACCTGCCCTGCACCTTCACTGCTCCAAGGAGAACCACCCCAGAAGCTGCAGCCATCATCTTATTGAATGGCGGCAGGCCTGAGAGGCCAAATGGCCGACTCCTCTCCTATTTCTTATGTTCTCATGTATTCATGTCACTGGTCCCCATCCTGCACCTGATGGCCTCCCTGCAGTAAGATGGCCGCCGCGCACACTCCCTGTAGCGGGGCAATGGAAAGCATTGTGGCGTCGAGGAATCCCTGCTCGCCGGGGCGGGCGGTCCCGTACTACCCAAAGATGGCGCCCGAACTCCCCGCAACCCCCGACAGTAACCAAGGCTCGTCCCCGCCGTGAGTATGTGAGTCCGCAGGGAGGCTGGGCGCGCGGCTGCGAAATGTTGTCCGTCCGTGGCCAATCTCCCACCATAGGCTGGCCCCGGGCCCCCGAGCTCAAAGGCCGCGAGCGGAGCCGCCAACAAACCGTCCGCCCGCCCGCGCGCAGCACTCAGCCAATGGCGGCACCAATCAATCAATGGGCGAACAATGCAGGGCGCGCGGTGCTGAAGGGAAAGTGTCTGTGGCCACACAAACAGAAGATGCTGCAAGTGTCCGCGGCTCAGGCAGCATCTGTGGGCAGCAACAGAGTTAATGGTTGGTCACAACTGGAGAGTGTTGGCAAAGGGCAGATCGTGAAGGAGCACTGAAAGGGGGGAAGGCAGGAGAGATCAGAGAGACAACAGGGAGGGCGGGCCCAATTCAAATGGGAATGGCAGGAGTTAGAAAAACATTAGTCAGGATCGGGTGTGAATGGTGGGATAATGGCCAGCGGCCATTAGAGACAAGGAGAAAAACAGGCTCCTGGGGGGGGGGGGGGGTGAAGATAAGAAATAGGAGCCGGAGTCGGCCACCTGGCCCCTCGAGCCTGCTCCGCCATTCAATATCATGGCTGGTCTGATCATGGACTCAGCTCCACTTCCCTGCCCACTCCCCATAACCCTTATTCCCTAATCACTCAAAAATCTGTCTATCTCTGCCTTCAGTGGCCCAGCCTCCACAACTCTCTGAGGCAGAGAATTCCACAGATTTACAACCCTCAGAGGAAATTTCTCCTCATCTCAGTTTTAAATGGGCGGCCCCTTCTTCTAAGACTGTCCCCGAGTTTTAGTTTCCCCTATGAGTGGAAATATCCTCTCTGCATCCACCTTGTCGACTCCCCCTCATTATCTTAAAAGTTTCAATAAGATCACCTCTCATTCTTCTGAACTCCAATGAGTAGAGGCCCAACGTACTCAACTTATCCTCATAAGTCAACCCCCTCATCTCCAGAATCAACCGAGTGAACCTTCTCTGAACAGCCTCCAATGCAAGTATATCCCTCCTTAAATACAGAGACCAAAACTGTATGCAGTACTCCAGATGTGGCCTCACCAATACAGTTGTAGCAGGATTTCTCTGCTTTTATATTCCATCCCCTTTCAATAAAGGTCAACATTCCATTGGCCTTCCTGATCACTTGCTGTACCTGCAGACTAACTTTTTGTGTTTCATGCACAGGGACCCCAGGTCTCTCGGTACTGCAACAATTTGCAATTTTTCTCCATTTAAATTACGTGTCCATCCTATTTCCCGCACCTCTGCTCTCACCCCTTCCCCTCCCTTTTAGAACCATGACTGGGTTCCCCTTGTTGTCACCTTTCACCCCACCAGCCTCCATGTTCAACGGATCATCCTCCGCCACCTCCAGCGTGATGCACTCCCAGGAACTGTCCCACAACAGAGTTAGAGACCCTGTCCCTTTGATTGATGAATTTAAAAGTCTGTATTAAAATGTGAGCCAGTGGGTTGTGAGCCCCAGAGCCTTGTGTCCAATAAAGGCCCACAGCCTCCCCTGGCCCCCAGCCCTGAACAAGGGAATGCACAAAGTTGCGCCCCGTGGCTCAGCCAATCAGCGGCACAAGTCCCGCCCCTCGGGCTCCCCGATTGGTTGGAGTACCCGCCATCAGCTTGCTCCTCCAGCCCCACTCGCTCCCCATTGGTCGTAAGGTCCCGTCAATCACGCCGTGGGCCCAGGTCACGTCTCCCTCGAGCACACTCCGCCAAACTGGAAAATGGACCTGGATGGGCAGACTGTCCCTTTATTCTCTCCCCTCCCTCACTGATTCCACTCTTACCGGACACCGGCCTCAGCCCAGACTGTGGGCGCAGGGGAGGAATTAGACCTCTGGGTGGGCCAGGAAGCGTCCTCATCACCTGGTGAAGGCCTCAGGCCCCGTGTCTGCACCGCAGGGACAGGCCCGGGGGAGCGGGGTCAGTGGCCGCCATCTTGCTGATGGCTTCATCCGTGGGAACAGGTCCGGGTTACGGCCCCTGGGCGGCCATCTTGGTGCAGGAACAGAGTGGCCGGGGCTTCAGGGTCCCAGTGACCACGAGAGAAACAACAACAACAACTTGTATTTCTAAAGCGCCTTTCAGGACCACCGGACGTCTCAAAGCTCATTACAGCCAATGAAGTACTTTTGGAGTGTAGTCACTTGTCATGTGGGAAATGCGGCAGCCAATTTGCGCACAGCAAGCTCCCACAAACAGCAATGTGATATTTTTTTTTTTTAAAAAGAGATGTTGATTATTGGGATAAATATTGAGCAGGACACTGGGGATAACTCCCCTGCTATTCTTAGCCATAGTGCCATGGAATGTTTTACATCCACCCGAGAGAGCAGGCGGTTTAACATCTCATCCAAAAGACAGCACCTCCGACAGTGCAGCATTCCCTCAGTACGGCACAGGAGTGTCAGCCTAGATTTATGTGCCAGAGTTCCTGGAGTGGGACTTGAACCCACAACCTTCTGACTCACAGGTGAGTGTGCTACTCAAGTAGCTACAGTATTTTTAGCCCCCCCAAAAATTGACACTGAGCCAAATAAGGAGAAATTAGGGCAGATCACCAAAGGCTTGGTCAAAGAGGTAGGTTTTAAGGAGCGTCTTAAAGGAAGAAAAAGAGAGGTGAAGAGGTTTAGGGAGGGTGTTCCAATGGTTGTGCAATTGTATGAACATAAGAAATAATAGCTGGAGTAGGCAATTTGGTCCTTCAAACCTTGTCTACTCAATCGCTCCTCATCGGGCAATCCCCTCATCCTAGGAACCAGTCGAGTGAATCTTCGTTGCACTTCCTCGGTGGCAAGTATGTCTTTCCTTGGGTAAGGAGGCAAGAAATGTACACAGTACTCCAGGTGTTGCCTCACCAACACCCTTATAATTGTAGTAAGACTTCTTTACTCTTATACTCTGATCCCTTTGCAACAGAATCTAACATATCATCTGCTTTCCTAATTGCTTGCTGTACCTACATGTTAACTTTCTGTGATTCATGTACAAGGACATCCAGGTCCCTCTGAATGCAAACATTTCGCAGTCTTTCATCATTCAAAAAATATTGTTTTTCCTGGCAAAGTGGATAACTTCACACTTCCCCACATTGTATTACATTTGTCATGTCCCTTGCCCGCTCAGTCAACCAGTCTATAGCTTTCTGCAACCTCTTTGTAATAAGAAAGGGTTAATTAATAACCTTGTAGTAAAGGGACCTTCTGGGGAAGAGTGACCATAATTATAGAATTTTATATTGAGTTTGAAAGTGATTTAGTTCAATCCGAAACTCTGGTCTTAAATCTAATCAAAGCAAACTATGTAGGTATGAGGGTGAGTTGACCAAGGTAGATTGGGAAACTACATTAAAAGGTATGATGTAGATAAACAATGGCTAGCATTTAAAGAATTAATATATAGTTCACAACAAACATTCATACTTTTAAGGCACAAAAAACCCTCAGGAATCGTGGTCCAACTGTGGCTAACAAGAGAAGTTAAAGATAGTCTTCAATCAAAGGATGAGGCTTAATATCTTTAATCTACATATAGACTGGCCAAACTAAATTTACGGTAATAGTGTGGAGGACAAATTTATGGCATGTGTACAAGATGGTTTTCTAGATCAGTATGTTGAGGAGCCAACTAGAAAACAGGTTATTTTAGATCTAGTATTGAGCAATGAGAACGGGTTTATTAATAACCTTGTAGTAAAGGGGCCCTTAGGGAAGAGTGACCATAATATTATAGAATTTTACATTAAGTTTCAAAGTGATTTAGTTAAATCCGAAACTAGGGTCTTTAAACTAAACAAGGGAAACTACTGAGGTATGAGGGGAGAGTTGGCTAAAGTGGATTGGGAAACTACATTAAAAGATATGACGGTAGACAAGCGATGGCAAGCATTTAAAGAATTAATACATAATTTAAGGTACAAAAACCTCACAGGAAAAGTGGCTAACAAGAGAAGTTAAAGCTAGTATTATTCAAAGGAAGAAGCTTATACTGTTGTCAAAAAGAGCAGTAAGCCTGGAGGTTGGGAGGATTTTAGAATTTAGCATCATGGACTCAGCTCCACTTCCCTGCCCGCTCCCTATAACCCTTTACTCCCTTATCGCTCAAAAATTTGTTTATCACCGCCTTAAATATATTCAATGCCCCAGCCTCCACAGCTCACTAGGGCAGAGAATTAAACTAGCGAGAGACATAAAAACAGACTGTAAAAGCTTCTATAGGTATGTAAAAAGGAAAAGATTAGCAAAAGTAAATGTGTGTCCCCTACAGGCTGAGACAGGAGAAATTATAATGGAGAATAAGGAAATGGCAGATAAATTAAACAAATACTTTGTATCTGTCTTACCGGAAGACAACACGAAAAACCTCCCGAAAATAGTGGAGTACCAAGGGTCTAGCAAGAATGAGGTACTGAGAGAAATTAGTATTAGTAAAAAAATAGTAAGGAACAAATTAATGGGACTGAAAGCCGATAAATCCCCTGGACCTGATGGTCTACATCCTAGGGTTTTGAAAATGGCGGCTGTAGAGATAGTGGGTGCATTGGTTGTCATCTTCCAAAATTCCATAGATTCTAGAACGATTCCTGAAGTTTGGAAGGTAGCTAATGTAATCCCGCTATTTTAGAAAGGAAGGAGAGAGAAAACGAGGAACTACAGACCAGTTAGCCTGACATCAGTAGTAGGGAAAATGCTAGTATCTGTTATTAAAGACGTGGTAACGGCACTTAGAAAATAATAATAGGAGTGGGCAGAGTCGACACGGATTTATGAAAGGGAAATCAGTTTTGACAAATCTGTTATAGTTTTTTTTGAGGTTGTAACTAGCAGAATAGATATGGGGGAACCAGTGGAAGTGGTGTATTTGCATTTTCAGAAGGCATTCGATAAGGTGCCACACAAGAGATTATTGAACAAAATTAGGGCTCATGGGATTGGGGTAATATACTAGCATGGATTGAGGACTGGTGGACAGAAAAGAGAGTAGGAATAAACGGGTCATTTTCGGGCTGGCAGGCTGTAACTGGTGGGGTAACGCAAGGATCAGTGCTGGGCCCCGGCTATTCACAATCTGTATCAATGATTTGGATGAGGGGACAAATGTAATATATCCAAATTTGCTGGTGATACAAAGCTAGGTGTAAATGTAAGTTGTGAGGAGGATGCAAAGAGACCTCAAGGGGATATAGTAAGTGGGCAAGAACATGGCAAATGGACTATAATGTGGAAAAATGTGAAGTTATCCACTTTGGTAGGAAAAATAGAAAAGCAGAGTATTTTTAAATGGTGAGAGATTAGGAAATGTTGGTGTTCAGAGGGACCTGGGTGTCCTTGTACACCAATCACTGAAAGTTAACGTGTAGGTACAGTGAGCAATTAAGAAACCAAATGGTATGTTGGCCTTTATTACAAGAGAATTTGAGTATAAGTAAAGACATCTTATTGCAATTATATAGTGCCCTGGTGAGACAACACCTGGAGTATTGTGTACAGTTTGGGTCTCCTTACCTAAGGAAGGATATACTTGCCATTGAGGGAGTACAACGATTCCTGGGATGGGAGGATTGTCCTATGAGGAGAGATTGAGTGGACAAGGCATATATTCTTCAGCGTTTAGAAGAATGAGAGGTGTTCTCATTGAAACATACAAAATTCTTACAGGGCTTGACAGGGTAGATGCAGGGAGGATGTTTCCTCTGGCTGGGTAGTCTAGAACCCAAGGGGTCATGATCTCAGAATAAGGGGTCGGTCATTTAGGACTGAAGAGGAGAAATTTCTTCACTCAGAGGGTGGTGAATCTCTGGTATTCTCTACACCAGAAGGCTGTGGATGCTCAGTCGCTGAGTACATTCAAGGTAGAGATCGATCGATTTTTGGATATTAAGAGTATCAAGGGATATGTTGATAGTGCAGGAACGTGGAGTTGAGGTAGATCAGCCATGATCTCATTGAATGGCAGAGCAGGTTAAAGGGGCCGGATGGCCTACTCCTGCTCCTGCTCCTAATTCTTATGTAAACATTCACAGGGCAGGTACTGCATTGGTTAGATACAGAGTAAAGCTCCCTCTACACTATCCCATCAAACACTCCCAGCGCAGGTAAACCACAGATCAGATACATAATAAAACTCCCTCGACACTGTCCAATCACTCACTCCCAGGGCAGGTAAATAACAGATCAGATACAGAGTAAAGCTCCCTCTACACTGTTCCATCAAACACTCCCAGGGCAGGTACAGGGGTTAGATACAGAGTAAAGCTCCATCTACACTGTTCCATCAAACACTCCCAGGGCAGGTACAGCAAGGGTTAGATCGAAAGTAAAGCTCTCTCTACACTATTCCATCAAATACTCCCAGGGCAGGTACTGCATGAGTTAGATACAGAGTAAAGCTCCCTCTACATTGTTCCATCAAACACTCCCAGGGCAGGTACTGCACGGGTTAGATACAGAGTAAAGCTCCCTCTACATTGTTCCATCAAACACTCCCAGGGCAGGTACTGCACGGGTTAGATACAGAGTAAAGCTCCCTCTACATTGTTCCATCAAACACTCCCAGGGCAGGTACTGCACGGGTTAGATACAGAGTAAAGCTCCCTCTACATTGTTCCATCAAACACTCCCAGGGTAGGTACTGCACGGGTTAGA
Organism: Pristiophorus japonicus; assembly: GCF_044704955.1. Taxonomy (NCBI): domain Eukaryota; kingdom Metazoa; phylum Chordata; class Chondrichthyes; family Pristiophoridae; genus Pristiophorus; species Pristiophorus japonicus. Next base: position 1,169,322 of record NW_027251590.1, on the reverse strand, counting down.
TACAGAGTAAAGCTCCCTCTACACTATTCCATCAAATACTCCCAGGGCAGGTACTGCATGAGTTAGATACAGAGTAAAGCTCCCTCTACATTGTTCCATCAAACACTCCCAGGGCAGGTACTGCACGGGTTAGATACAGAGTAAAGCTCCCTCTACATTGTTCCATCAAACACTCCCAGGGCAGGTACTGCACGGGTTAGATACAGAGTAAAGCTCCCTCTACATTGTTCCATCAAACACTCCCAGGGCAGGTACTGCACGGGTTAGATACAGAGTAAAGCTCCCTCTACATTGTTCCATCAAACACTCCCAGGGTAGGTACTGCACGGGTTAGATACAGAGTAAAGCTCCCTCTACACTATTCCATCAAATACTCCCAGGGCAGGTACTGCATGAGTTAGATAGAGAGTAAAGCTCCCTCTACATTGTTCCATCAAACACTCCCAGGGCAGGTACTGCACGGGTTAGATACAGAGTAAAGCTCCCTCTACATTGTTCCATCAAACACTCCCAGGGCAGGTACTGCACGGGTTAGATACAGAGTAAAGCTCTCTCTACACTGCCCCATCAAACACTCCCAGGGATGCTACAGCACTGAGAAGATAGAGTAAAGCCCCCTCTATGCTCTCCTGGGGCAGATACTGCACACGTTAAATAGAGAGTAAAGCTTCCTCTACACTCTCCCAGGGCAGATACTGCACTAGTTAAATACAGAATAAAGATGTCTCTACTCTGTCCCAAAAAACCCCAGTGCAGGTACAGCAGGGGTAAAGCTCTCTGTACACTGTCCCATCAAACACTCCCAGGGCAAGTACGGCATGAGTTAGTTAGAGTAAAGTTCCGTCTACATTGGCCCTTCAAACACTTCCAGAGCAGGTGCAGCACGGGTTAAATACAAAATAAAGATCTCCCTACGCTGTCCCATCAAACATACCGTAGGGCAGGTACACGGGCATACCTTCCAATACCAATACCTTCCCTGGATTCCAAGGCTAGGAGAGGCACTGTGGAAAGTATGGGGAGCTCGGACTTGTCCATGAGAGTAACCGACGGTAAGAGAACTGAAATAATCTGGAGTAGTGCGGTGTTTGCCGTGGCTCAGTGGGAGCACTCTAGTCTCTGAGTCAGTCGGTTGTGGGTTCAAGTCCACCTCCAGAGTCTGGAGCATAAAATCTAGGCCGACATTCCAATGCAGTACAGAGGGAGCACTGCACTGTCAGAGGTGCTGTCTTTCACATGAGACGATCAACCAAGGCCCCATCTGACCTCTCAAGTGGGCATAAAATATCCCATGACGTTATTTCAAAGTGGGAGTTTTCCCCGGTGTCCTGGCTCACATTTATCGCTCAATCAATATCACTAAAACAGATTATCTGGTCATTATCACATTGCTGTGTTGGGAGCCTGCTGTGCGCAAATTGTTTGCTGCATTTCCTCCATTACAGCAGCAACTGCACTTAAAAGGTGTGTCATTGGTTGTAAAGGGCTTTGGGACGTACTGAGGTGGTGAAAGGCACTTTATAAACACAAGTCTTTATTTCAAGCTCAAAAATGGAACAGTCGGTAACAGGACATCAATTAAAGAAATCAAGGAATCGACTCACTATTGAGGAAACAAAGCTGATTTATTGGACAGAGGATGCAGAAAAGATTTACGAGAATGATTCCAGGGATGAGGGGCTTCAGTTACGTGAATAATCTGGAGAAGCTGGGGTTCTCCTTGGAGCAGAGAAGGTTGAGAGGAGATTTGATAGAGGTGTTCAAAATGATGAGTCTAGAGAGAGTAGATAAAGAGAAACTGTTCCCATTGGTCGAGAACCAGAGGACACAGATTCAAGATAATTGACAAAAGAACCAAAGGCGACACGAGGAGAACCTTTTTATGCAGTGAGTGGTTAGGATCTGGAATGCACGGATTGCAAGGGTGGTGGAGGCAGACTCAATCATGGCTTTCAAACAGGGAATTGGATAAGTACCTGAAGCACGGCTACGGGGTAAGGGCGGGGGAGTGGGACTGGCTGAAGTGCTCTTGCAGAGAGCCGGCACAGGCTTCGATGGGCCGAAAGGCCTCCTTCTGTGCTGTAACCATTCTATGATATCCAAAAAATTAAACTCCAGCCCAGTTATAGGGATTAATTACATCAGCAGCAACAAACCCCAACATGGTTCAGTCCAGGATGTGATTAACAGCAACAGTAACAGCAAAATCCAACCGCTGCAGTCACTTGTGAACTCGTTGGTGTGTCAGCAGGTGGGATGACTGAGTGAATCCCTTCCCACACACGGAGCAGGTGAATGGCCTCTCCCCAGTGTGAGTGCGCTGGTGTGAAGTGAGGTTGGATGAACAAGTGAATCCCTTCCCACACACAGAGCAGATGAACGGCCTCTCCCCAGTGTGAACTCGCTGGTGTTCCAGCAGGCTGGATGACTGAGTGAATCCCTTCCCACACATGGAGCAGGTGAATGGTTTCTCCCCAGTGTGAACTCGCTGGTGTATCATCAGATGATTTCTGCTTTTAAAGCTCTTCTCACAGTCAGAACATTTAAACGGTTTCTTATTGGTGTGAACTCGCTGGTGTGAAGTGAGGTGGGATGACTGAGTAAATCCCTTCCCACACACGGAACAGGTGAACGGCCTCTCCCCAGTGTGAACTCGCTGGTGTGTCAGCAGGAAGGATGACTGAGTGAATCGATTCCCACACTCAGAGCAGGTGAATGGTTTCTCCCCAGTGTGAACTCGTTGGTGAGCCATCAGATGATTTCTGCTTTTAAAGCTCTTCTCACAGTCAGAACATTTAAACGGTTTCTTATTGGTGTGAACTCGCTGGTGTGAAGTGAGGTGGGATGACTGAGTGAATCCCTTCCCACACTCAGAGCAGGTGAACGGCCTCTCCCCGGTGTGAACTCGCTGGTGTGTCAGCAGGTGGGATGACTGAGTGAATCCCTTCCCACACTCTGAGCAGGTGAACGGCCTCTCCCCATTGTGAACTCGCTGGTGTTTCAGCAGGTGGGATGACTGAGTGAATCCCTTCTCACACACTGAGCAGGTGAACGGCCTCTCCCCGGTGTGACTGCGTTGATGAGTTTCCAGCTGGGACGGGGTATTGAATCCCTTCCCACAGTCCCCACATTTCCACGGTTTCTCCATGGTGCGGGTGTCCTTGTGTCTCTCCAGGTTGGACGATCAGTTGAAGCCTGGTCCACACACACAACACGTTTACGGTTTCTCCCCACTGTGAATGGTGCGATGTTTTTTCAGGCTGTGTAACTGGTTAAAGCTCTTTCCACAGTCAGTGCACTGGAACACTCTCACTCTGATGTGTGTGTCTCGGTGCTTTTCCAGTCACACTGATGTTTGAAATCTTTTCCCACAGACAGAACAGACAAACATTTCTCCTACTTTGAAAGGCCGATGATATTCAGGTCCTGATGAATCGAGTGACTCTGTCAGATCTTGACATCATGTTTGGTTCAAGTTTCCCGTCTGCAAATCCTCCTCGTCTAATATCCTGTAAAATGGGTTTACAAAAGTCAGCACAGGAAGTGCAGGATAGAAATTGAGGTCAGACAATTTTAGTTTCTATGCAACATTCTTTCCTCTCTTGTTCCCCCAAAGCTGTAAATGCCTGTCCCACACACACTCCCTCCTCCCTGTGCTGAAATCCAAACCCATCGCACCATCTCCAACATTTCTTTCTTCCATTCCCAGTTTTCTCGCTCCCTTTGCTCTGGTTGGGTTCAGTTCTTCACCCGCTGTGCGCCGAGTGAGAATAAAATCAATGAGGCAATGATTTTCTCTCCTGGTCACGGGGCCGCAAAAGCCCCGCCCACTCTCTGCTCCTGTACCAAGATGGCCTGTCCCTGGGGAGAAAGCCATGAGCAAGATGGCCGCGTAGGCACCCTGATCCCTCCCTGTCCAAGATGGTAGCCAGTTACCTCGGGCAGCCGGGCCTATCACCACGGTGCAAACACGGGACCTGCGGACTGTTATTCCATCAGGTAGTGCAGGAGTCCCCCGAGTGCATCTCGCTCTTCAACCAATATTCTTTTGAGTACTGGTGAGGGCAATGGTTCCTCCGGGGAGTACAGCCAGAGCTAAATCCGCAGCACCACGGGTAGCTCAGCTGTACTGGGGGGAGGGGGAAGAGTGGGAGAGCAATAGTGGTAGCGATAGGGGAACAGACAGGCGTTTCTGCGGCCACAGATGTAACTCCAGGATGTTATGTTATCTCCCTGGTGTCTGAGTTAAGGATGTCACTGAGCGGCTGCAGAACATTCTGAGGGGAGAACAGCCAGAGGTCATGGCCCATATTGGTACAAACGACATAGGTAGAAAGAGGGATGAGGTCCTGCAGGCAGATTTTAGGGAGCTAGAAGAGAGATTAAAAAAAAAAGAGGACTTCAAAACGTACTAATCTCCGGATTACTCTGGGTGCCATGTGCTAGTGAGTACAGAAATAGGAGGATAGAACAGATGAATGCGTGGCTGGAGAGATGATGCATGAGGGAGGGCGTTAGATTCCTGGGGCATTGGGACCGGTTATGTGTGAGGTGGGACCTTTTCAGGCCAGACGGGTTGCACCTCAACAGAACCGGTACCAATATCCTCACGGGAAGGTTTGCTAGGGCTGTTGGGGGGGATTTAAACTAATTTGGCAGGGGCTGGGCACCAGGATGTAACATTATAAAAGGGAAATAAAGTGCTCACAGGATTGGGAGAGGCAGAGAGCACTAAAGTAAGAAATAGTGAGGTATTAAGTGAGAGAATACAGGCTGGTATACAACTAAGGCTGGTCTAAGATGCGTTTACGATGTATGTATGTGAATGCACGAAGCGTAGTAAACAAGGCTGGTGAGCTGCAGGCACAAATAGCCACATGGGAATATGATGTTGTGGCAATAACAGACCTAGCTTAAAAAAGGGCAGGATTGGTTAATAAATATTTCTGGTTGTAAGCAAAGATAGGGAAGGTCAGATAGGAGGTGGTGTGGCAATATTGGTTGAGGACAGTGATACAGTGCTGGAGAGGGAGGCTGCCCTGGAGGGGTCAAGGACAGAATCTACATAGCTAGAGTTAAGAAATAATAGAGGTGGCATTACACTACCAGGTGTATTCTATAGACCACCAAATAGTGGAAAAGATATGGAGGAGCAAATTTTCAGAGAAATTAGAGAAGTGTAAGAACTATAGAGTAGTAATAATGGGAGACTTCAACTATCCTAATATAGACTGGGATTGTAATCATGTAAAGGACAGAGAGGGGGAAGAATTTCTGAAGTGTGTTCAGGAGAACTTTCTCAATCAGTATGTTTCTCGCCCGAGGAGGGAGGAGGCATTGCTGGATCTGGTTCTGGGGAATGAGGTAGGTCAAGTGGAGCGAGTGTCAGTAGGGGAACATTTAGGGAACAGTGATCATAAATCTAGGTTGACACTCCAGTGCAGTGCTGAGGGAGAACAGCACTGTTGGAGGTGCCGTCTTTTGGATGAGATATTAGACCGAGGTCCTGTCTGCTCGCTCAGGTGGACATAAAAGATCACATGGCACTATTTCGAAGAAGAGTAGGGGAGTTATCTCGGGCATCCTGGCCAATATTTATCCCTCAATCAACATAACAAAAACAGATAATCACATTATCACATTGTTGTTTGTGGGAGCTTGCTGTGCACAAATTGGCTGCCGCATTTCCCACCTTACAGCAGTGACTACACTCCAAAAGTACTTCATTCACTGAGGCTTCCTGAGGTTGTGAAAGGGACTATATAAATGAAGGTCTTTCTTTTTAGTATCGTAAGGTTTAGATTAACTATGGAAAAGGACAGGGAGCAATCTAGAGTAAAAATGTTTAACTGGGGGAAGGCCAGTTTCAGTGGGATGAGAACAGATCTGCCCAGTAAACTGGGATCAAAGATTGGCAGTCAAACCTGTAATGGAACAGTGGTCTGCCTTTAAAGAAGAAATAGTTCAGGTACAGTTGAGGTACATTCCCACTAGAGGTAAAAGTAGGTCAACTAAAGTCAAGGATCCCCAGATGATGAAACATCAAGCAGAAAAAGAGCATGTATGACAGATGTGAGGTTGCTAATACATCTAAGAATCAGGCTATATATAGAAAGATCAGAGGAAAAGTGAAGAAGAAAATAAGAGAGGCAAAGAGAGGGTATGAAAATAGAATGGCAGCCAACATCAAAGGTAATCGAAAAGTCTGGAGTCAAGAAGAATGAGAGGTGATCTCATTGAAACTGAAGGGTATTGACAGGGTAGATGTTGAGAGGTTGTTTCCCCCGGCTGGAGTGTCCAGAACTAGGGGGCACAGTCTCAGGATAAGGGGTAGGCCAATTAAGACAGAGATGAGGTGGAATTCCTTCACTCAGAGGGTTGTGAATTTTTGGAATTTGCAGCCCCAGAGGGCTATGGATGCCGAGTCTCTGAATATACTCAAAGCTGAGATAGATAGATTTTTGGAGTCTAGTGGAATCAAGGGATATGGAGATTGAGTGGGAAAGTGGAGTTGAGGTCGATGATCAGCCGTGCAGAGCAGGTCTCCAGTCGTCCTGGTTAACCCTCACCACTGGATAAAGGCCAAGCTCTGTCAAGCCCGTGTGGTGGCTGATGTGCAACGGTCACCACACGTTAAAAAAATCCACGCACAGGCATCTTCCACCCCTTCAACTGGAGTTCAGGACTGGAACATCGGGTCCTTCATTGAAACACCTGTGAACTCATGTGGAATTAAGTCATCTTCGTTCGAGGTGACCGTCTATGATGGGGAATGGCGGAGCAGGCTTATCTTCTTTTACAGGCATATAAATAGTAAAAGGGTGGGGCCGATTAAGGACCAAAAAGGAGACCTATGCACGGAGGCAGAGAGTATGGCTGAGGTACTAAATGAGTACTTTGCATCTGTCTTCACCAAGGAAGAGGATGCTGCCATACACATAGTGAAGGAGGAAGTTGTGGAGACCCTTGAAATGGATAGAAATTGATAAAGAGGTATTAAAAAGGCTGACTGTACTTATAGATCAATCACCAGGAGCGGATGGGATGCATCCTTGGATGCTGAGGGAATTGAGACGGAAATCGCAGAGTACTGGCCATAATACAATCCTCCATAGATACGGGGATGGTGCCAGAGGACTGGAGAATTGTAAATGTTATACTATTGTTCAAAAAAGGTGTAAAATTAAACCCAGCAACTACAGGCCAGTCAGATTAACCTCAGTCGTGGGGAAGCTTTTAGACTCAGTGATCAGAGACAAAATTAACAGTCACTTGGATATGTGTGGATTAATTAAGGAAAGCCAGCACGGATTTGTTAAAGGCGAATCATGATTAACCAACTTAATCGAGTTTTTTGATGAGGGTAATGTGATTGACGAAGTGTACATGGATTTCCAAAAGGCGTTCGGCAAAGTGCCACATAAAAGGCTTGCCAGTAAAGTTGAAGCCCATGGAATAAAAGGGACAGTGGCAGCATGGATACAAAGTGTAAGTGACAGGAAACAGAGAGTAGTGGTGAACGGTTGTTTTTTGGGCTGGGTATACAGTGGTGTTCGCCATGGTTCGGTTCTAGGACCACTGTTTTTTAAAAAATATATACATTAATGACAGTGCACAATTTCAAAATTTGCACATGACACAAAACTTGGAAATATAGTGAACAATGACGAGGAGAGTGATAACCTTCAGGAAGACATAGACGGGCTGGTAAAATGGGCGGACACGTGGCAGAGGAAATTTAACCCAGAAAAGTGTGAAGTGATCCATTTTGGTAGAAAGAATAAGAGGAAATATAAACTAAATAGTCGAATCCTAAAGAGGGTGCCTGAACAGAGAGACCTGGGGGTATGTATGCAAAAATCGTTAAAAGGTGGCAGGGCAACTGGAGAATGCGGTTAAAAAAGATTACATAGAAAATAGGTGCAGGAGTAGGCCATCTGGCGCTTCGAGCCTGCATCACCATTCAATTACCAGACTGATTCCCGGGATGGCGGGACTAACATATCAAGAAAGACTGGATCAACTGGGCTTGTATTCACTGGAGTTCAGAAGAATGAGAGGGGATCTCATAGAAACGTTTAAAATTCTGATGGGTTTAGACAGGTTAGATGCAGGAAGAATGTTCCCAATGTTGGGGAAGTCCAGAACCAGGGGTCACAGTCTAAGGATAAGGGGTAAGCCATTTAGGACCGAGATGAGGAGAAACTTCTTCACCCAGAGAGTGGCGAACCTGTGGAATTCTCTACCACAGAAAGTTGTTGAGGCCAATTCACTAAATATATTCAAAAAGGAGTTATATGTAGTCCTTACTACTAGGGGGAATCAAGAGGTATGGCGAGAAAGCAGGAATGGGGTACTGAAGTTGCATGTTCAGCCATGAACTCATTGAATGGCGGTGCAGGCTCGAAGGGCCGAATGGCCTACTCCTGCACCTATTTTCTATGTTTCTATAAAATCATGGCTGATCATTCCTTCAGTACCCCGTTCCTGCTTTCTCTCCATACCCCTTGATCCCTTTAGCCGCAAAGGCCATATCTAACTCCCTCTTGATTCTCAGCTTCATAAGTAGAGGTGTAGAGTACAAAAGTGTGGAAATTATGATGAACCTGTATAAAACACTGGTTTAGCCTCAACTGGAGTATTGTGTCCAATTCTGTGCACCGTACTTTAGGAAGGATGTGATGGCCTTAGAGAGGGTGCAGAAAAGATTTACGAGAATGATTCCAGGGATGAGGGACTTCAGTTACAGGGATAGGCTGGAGAAGCTTGGGTTGCCGGGGCATAGAGTAAGTGAAGCTGATTTTAAGGTCCCAGCTGCTGCACAGGTTGGGCCAACAGTAATGGCGGCTGCTTTATCCACAAGCCCCCGCGCCCCAGAAAGCGCTCCGGCCGCCGCGGCGGGCACTACGCATGCGCTCCCTGGCCCCGCGGCGCACACCCCGCTGAAGAGTCCGGATCACCGGCGGAAAGAGTTTAATGAGGGTTTTTAAAAATATAAATCGCGGAGAGAACCGCGGGCGGATGAGATACATAAAAAATAAATTACAAACCGGAGCGTCCGAGCGGCCGCGGCACCGAGCAGCTTGAGCGGCTGCAGCACGGGGTTTCTTGCAAGGAGCCGGACTGGGCCACGTGATCAACTCCACGGCAGTGACTGACGTGAGCTGTGACCAATAGGAAGAGAGGTGGCGGCGGGTCCGCCAACCGATCGGGGGGGCCCGAGGGGCGGGACTCAGGCACAGCATCCGAGAATGGTGACGTCACAGAGTGTTGTGACGTCACAGAGGGAGGCCGCTCGGCCCGTGCCGGCTCCCTGCCAGAGCATCTCAGGGAGTCCCAGTCCCCGCAATTGTCTCTCCTTCACTCCCTGATCCCACTCCCTCAACACCACAATTGTCTCTCCTTCACTCCCTGATCCCACTCCCTCAACACCACAATTGTCCCTCCTTCACTCCCTGATCCCACTCCCTCTCAACACCACAATTGTCTCTCCTTCACTCCCTGATCCCACTCCCTCTCAACACCACAATTGTCTCTCCTTCACTCCCTGATCCCACTCCCTCTCAACACCACAATTGTCTCTCCTTCACTCCCTGATCCCACTCCCTCAACACCACAATTGTCTCTCCTTCACACCCTGATCCCACTCCCTCAACACCACAATTGTCTCTCCTTCACTCCCTGATCCCACTCCCTCTCAACACCACAATTGTCTCTCCTTCACACCCTGATCCCACTCCCTCTCAACACCACAATTGTCTCTCCTTCACTCCCTGATCCCACTCCTTCTCAACACCACAATTGTCTCTCCTTCACTCCCTGATCCCACTCCCTCTCAACACCACAATTGTCCCTCCTTCACACCCTGATCCCACTCCCTCTCAACACCCCAATTGTCTCTCCTTCACTCCCTGATCCCACTCCTTCTCAACACCACAATTGTCTCTCCTTCACTCCCGGATCCCACTCCCTCTCAACACCACAATTGTCTCTCCTTCACACCCTGATCCCACTCCCTCTCAACACCACAATTGTCTCTCCTTCACACCCTGATCCCACTCCCTCTCAACACCACAATTGTCCCTCCTTCACTCCCTGATCCCACTCCCTCTCAACACCACAATTGTCTCTCCTTCACTCCCTGATCCCACTCCCTCTCAACACCACAATTGTCTCTCCTTCACTCCCTGATCCCACTCCCTCTCAACACCACAATTGTCTCTCCTTCACTCCCTGATCCCACTCCCTCTCAACACCACAATTGTCTCTCCTTCACTCCCTGATCCCACTCCCTCAACACCACAATTGTCTCTCCTTCACTCCCTGATCCCACTCCCTCTCAACACCACAATTGTCTCTCCTTCACTCCCTGATCCCACTCCCTCTCAACACCACAATTGTCTCTCCTTCACTCCCGGATCCCACTCCCTCTCAACACCACAATTGTCTCTCCTTCACTCCCTGATCCCACTCCCTCTCAACACCACAATTGTCTCTCCTTCACTCCCTGATCCCACTCCCTCTCAACACCACAATTGTCTCTCCTTCACACCCTGATCCCACTCCCTCTCAACACCACAATTGTCTCTCCTTCACTCCCTGATCCCACTCCCTCTCAACACCACAATTGTCTCTCCTTCACACCCTGATCCCACTCCCTCTCAACACCACAATTGTCTCTCCTTCACTCCCTGATCCCACTCCCTCTCAACACCACAATTGTCTCTCCTTCACTCCCGGATCCCACTCCCTCTCAACACCACAATTGTCTCTCCTTCACTCCCTGATCCCACTCCCTCTCAACACCACAATTGTCTCTCCTTCACTCCCTGATCCCACTCCCTCAACACCACAATTGTCTCTCCTTCACACCCTGATCCCACTCCCTCTCAACACCACAATTGTCTCTCCTTCACACCCTGATCCCACTCCCTCTCAACACCACAATTGTCTCTCCTTCACACCCTGATCCCACTCCCTCTCAACACCACAATTGTCTCTCCTTCACACCCTGATCCCACTCCTCCTCAACACCACAATTGTCTCTCCTTCACACCCTGATCCCACTCCCTCTCAACACCACAATTGTCTCTCCTTCACACCCTGATCCCACTCCTCCTCAACACCACAATTGTCTCTCCTTCACACCCTGATCCCACTCCCTCTCAACACCACAATTGTCTCTCCTTCACACCCTGATCCCACTCCCTCTCAACACCACAATTGTCTCTCCTTCACACGCTGATCCCACTCCTTCTCAACACCACAATTGTCTCTCCTTCACACCCTGATCCCATTCCCTTCTCAACACCACAATTGTCTCTCCTTCACACCCTGATCCCACTCCCTCTCAACACCACAATTGTCTCTCCTTCACACCCTGATCCCACTCCCTCTCAACACCACAATTGTCTCTCCTTCACACCCTGATCCCACTCCCTCTCAACACCACAATTGTCTCTCCTTCACACCCTGATCTCACTCCTTCTCAACACCACAATTGTCTCTCCTTCACTCCCTGATCCCACTCCTCAACACCACAATTTTCTCTCCTTCACACCCTGATCCCACTCCCTCTCAACACCACAATTGTCTCTCCTTCACACCCTGATCCCACTCCCTCTCAACACCACAATTGTCTCTCCTTCACACCCTGATCCCACTCCCTCTCAACACCACAATTGTCTCTCCTTCACACCCTGATCCCACTCCTTCTCAACACCACAATTTTCTCTGCTTCACACCCTGATCCCACTCCCTCTCAACACCACAATTGTCTCTCCTTAACACCCTGATCCCACTCCTTCTCAACACCACAATTGTCTCTCCTTCACACCCTGATCCCGCTCCATCTCAACACCAAAATTGTCTCTCCTTCACACCCTGATCCCACTCCCTCTCAACACCACAATTGTCTCTCCTTCACACCCTGATCCCACTCCCTCTCAACACCACAATTGTCTCTCCTTCACACCCTGATCCCACTCCTCTCAACACCATAATTGTCTCTCCTTCACACCCTGATCCCACTCCCTCTCAACACCCCAATTGTCTCTCCTTCACACCCTGATCCCACTCCCTCTCAACACCACAATTGTCTCTCCTTCACACCCTGATCCCACTCCTTCTCAACACCACAATTGTCTCTCCTTCACACCCTGATCCCACTCCCTCTCAACACCACAATTGTCTCTCCTTCACACCCTGATCCCACTCCCTCTCAACACCACAATTGTCCCTCCTTCACACCCTGATCCCACTCCCTCTCAACACCACAATTGTCCCTCCTTCACACCCTGATCCCACTCCCTCTCAACACCGCAATTGTCTCTCCTTCACACTCTGATCCCACTCCTTCTCAACACCACAATTGTCTCTCCTTCACACCCTGATCCCACTCCTTCTCAACACCACAATTGTCTCTCCTTCACACCCTGATCCCACTCCCTCTCAACACCACAATTGTCTCTCCTTCACACCCTGATCCCACTCCCTCTTAACACCACAATTGTCTCTCCTTCACACCCTGATCCCACTCCCTCTCAACACCACAATTGTCTCTCCTTCACTCCCTGATCCCACTCCCTCTCAACACCACAATTGTCTCTCCTTCACATCCTGATCCCACTCCCTCTCAACACCACAATTGTCTCTCCTTCACACCCTGATCCCACTCCTTCTCAACACCACAATTGTCTCTCCTTCACACCCTGATCCCACTCCCTCTCAACACCACAATTGTCTCTCCTTCACACCCTGATCCCACTCCCTCTCAACACCACAATTGTCTCTCCTTCACACCCTGATCCCACTCCCTCTCAACACCACAATTGTCTCTCCTTCACTCCCTGATCCCACTCCCTCTCAACACCACAATTGTCTCTCCTTCACACCCTGATCCCACTCCCTCTCAACACCACAATTGTCTCTCCTTCACACCCTGATCCCACTCCCTCTCAACACCACAATTGTCTCTCCTTCACACCCTGATCCCACTCCCTCTCAACACCACAATTGTCTCTCCTTCACACCCTGATCCCACTCCCTCTCAACACCCCAATTGTCTCTCCTTCACACCCTGATCCCACTCCCTCTCAACACCACAATTGTCTCTCCTTCACACCCTGATCCCACTCCTTCTCAATACCACAATTGTCTCTCCTTCACACCCTGATCCCACTCCCTCTCAACACCCCAATTGTCTCTCCTTCACACCCTGATCCCACTCCCTCTCAACACCACAATTGTCCCTCCTTCACACCCTGATGCCACTCCCTCTCAACACCACAATTGTCCCTCCTTCACACCCTGATCCCACTCCCTCTCAACACCGCAATTGTCTCTCCTTCACACTCTGATCCCACTCCTTCTCAACACCACAATTGTCTCTCCTTCCCACCCTGATCCCACTCCTTCTCAACACCACAATTGTCTCTCCTTCACACCCTGATCCCACTCCCTCTCAACACCACAATTGTCTCTCCTTCACACCCTGATCCCACTCCCTCTCAACACCACAATTGTCTCTCCTTCACACCCTGATCCCACTCCTTCTCAACACCACAATTGTCTCTCCTTCACACCCTGATCCCACTCCCTCTCAACACCCCAATTGTCTCTCCTTCACACCCTGATCCCACTCCTTCTCAACACCACAATTGTCTCTCCTTCACACCCTGATCCCACTCCTCCTCAACACCACAATTGTCTCTCCTTCACACCCTGATCCCACTCCCTCTCAACACCACAATTGTCTCTCCTTCACACCCTGATCCCACTCCCTCTCAACACCACAATTGTCTCTCCTTCACACCCTGATCCCACTCCCTCTCAACACCACAATTGTCTCTCCTTCACACCCTGATCCCACTCCCTCTCAACACCACAATTGTCTCTCCTTCACACTCTGATCCCACTCCCTCTCAACACCACAATTGTCTCTCCTTCACACCCTGATCCCACTCCCTCTCAACACCACAATTGTCTCTCCTTCACACCCTGATCCCACTCCTTCTCAACACCACAATTGTCTCTCCTTCACACCCTGATCCCACTCCCTCTCAACACCACAATTGTCTCTCCTTCACACCCTGATCCCACTCCCTCTCAACACCACAATTGTCTCTTCACACCCTGATCCCACTCCTTCTCAACACCACAATTGTCTCTCCTTCACACCCTGATCCCACTCCCTCTCAACACCACAATTGTCTCTCCTTCACACCCTGATCCCACTCCCTCTCAACACCACAATTGAGTCTGCCTCCACCACCCTTTCAGGCCGTACATTCCACATCCTAACCACTCGCTGCGTAAAAAAGTTTTTTCTTTCGCTGCCTTGGTTCCTTTGCCAATCAACTTAACTCTGTGTCCTCTGGTTCTCCACCCTTCGGCCAATGAGAACAGATTCTCTCTATCTACTCTGTCCGGACCTCTCATGATTGTGACCACCTCTATCAATTCTCCTCTCAACCTTCTCTGCTCCAAGGAGAACAACCCCAGCTTTTCCAGTCTATCCACATAATTGAAGTCCCTCATCCCTGAAATCATTCTTGTAAGTCTTTTCTGCACCCTCTCTAAGGCCTTCACGTCCTTCCTAAAATGTGGTGCCCAGAATTGGACTCCAGTTGAGGCTGTACATAAGAACATAAGAAATAGGAGCAGGAGTTGCCCATACAGCCTCTCGAGCCTGCTCTGCCATTTAATACGACCATGGCTGATCCTCATGGACTGAGTTCCACTTCCCTGCCTGCTCCCCATAACCCCTTATTCCCTTATCGGTTAATAAACTGTCTATCTCTGTCTTAAATTTATTCATTGATCCAGCTTCCACATCTCTTTAAGGCAGCGAATTTCACAGATTTACAACTCAGATGAAATTCCTCCTCATCTCAGTTTTAAATGGGCGGCCCCTTATTCTAAGATTATGGCCCCTAGTTCTAGTCTCTCCTATCAGTGGAAACATCCTCTCTGCATCCACCTTGTCAAGCCCCCTCATAATCTTGTATGTTTCGATAAGATCACCTCTCATTCTTCTGAATTCCAATGAGTAGAGGCCCAACCTACTCAACCTTTCCTCCTAAGTCAACCCCCTCATCTTCAATCAACCTAGTGAACCTTCTCTGAAATGTCTCCAAAGCAAGTATATCCTTTCTTAAATATGGAAACCAAAACTGCACACAGTATTCTAGCTAATATATTACCCCCAACCCTGTGAACTTTTATCTTGTGCAGTAACCTTTTATGTGGCATGTTAGCGTTAGTGTTTTCTCAGAAGAATCACTCAACACTCAGAGTCGGTTCCAACGCTTGGCGGCCTTTATTACGCTTAGCGGGGAGGAAAAACTCAGGACCGTATCCAGGTTTCTCTCCACCGAACAAAGGGTTACATGCACCTTTATATGTTTCACAACAGTTACAAAACAGTTTACTACAGCTACACAGCCCATCACGGCTGGACACAAGCCAATCATAACGATTATAGATTACATATAGGTTCTTTTAACCCAATAGAATTCCCCTATTATCCCGGGAACCATATGTTCGGTTATTGTCAGCTTGGGCTGATCGATGACTTTATTACGGGAGATAGGTTCTCTCCCTAGTTCTTTCATCTGGGAGAAATAATTGGTTTATAACCTTGTTTACAGGAGATGGGTTCCCTCTTATCTTTCTTCCTGGGGAATTAATTGGTTTATGACCTTGTTCACAGGAGATGGTTTCCTTCTTATCTCTGTCTTCCCGCATCCCAGGCATTCCTACAGTGGACCTCACAGGGTTATTGCTCGGTCATTGAACGTTCAACAGTTCACAGCTTGACTACCTGATTTCCCATCATGCCTGGGCAGCCATTTTATGTGTGGCCACTTTAAACTTATATGCGTTTAGATATATCTAGCATGTGCCTAATGCCTAGTATTCTGGTATATTCTAAAGGTGCCTACCTCCTACAACAACTCCCCCTTTCGGTAAAGGGACTAGTCCTAGTCCCCTTTTAACCGACCATTCGACCTTTATTAGATTTTGTGCACGGCCCGGTACTCCCTGCCTCAACGTGCTGGCCAGTCATGCGGTTTCAGGAGTCCCAGTTGCTTAAATCGAATTGACAAAGGCCAAATCCTCCTGCCCCTTTATTAAACAGGCT
This sequence comes from Pristiophorus japonicus, assembly GCF_044704955.1. Classification (NCBI taxonomy): domain Eukaryota; kingdom Metazoa; phylum Chordata; class Chondrichthyes; family Pristiophoridae; genus Pristiophorus; species Pristiophorus japonicus. The sequence continues at coordinate 1,153,178 of NW_027251590.1, read as the reverse complement.
TGTTTAGTATCCAGGGAACGGTGATTTGTCCGTCTTCATTGTGAGTGGTGTCTGCATGCCTGGCAGGCCATTACGCCCCATGTTATTGCTAAGATCAATTGTATCCCGACCAGTATATGTGAAATTATTCGAATCCATGGGTGGATGTTCACATTTATTCCCCAGTCCCAGACCTTTCTCCACCAACTCTGACTTTGTAAGTCTACCTCAGTATCTTCTTCCAGTTCTTTGATTTTAGTTTGTAGTTGGTGGTAGAGCTTTACGGATTGACCCACTCTGAGCCTCAACTCTCGTAATACTTCGGTTAGATGTGGGATAAGGACCTGATCTGGTTCGTCATAATCCTGCAAATGATCATGGAGCTGATCGGTTACCTCAATAACTTCGGATTTCCGGCGCCTAACCTGGGTGATATGCGCTTGCCCGATCGCGACAGGTCGTAGTGGTGTAAAGCAAAAGTTTGGCTGTGGTATAGGGCACTGCAGGTCATTATACTGGAATGAACGCTCAGTAGTAGAGACGCAGTATCTTCCCTTCCCTCCGTAGCCTGCCCTCGCGAAGTGCATGTGTGCGGGCACTATTTCTAGTACACACCCGTCGGTTCGGTTAAACCCGCACTCGTCTCGCTCCCCTCTGCCCACCGGGTGAGGACATACTGTGATTTCCCCCTTTTGCTTGCAATCTGCTAGGGAAATCCCGGTAAGTATGTTGTTTCGACGAACGGCAGAGGTGGTGGTCAGGTAGTAGCGTATGGAGACATTTTCCCGTATTATTCCGATATTCTCTCGTTGGTATAGGGGGAACAGCCCTGAGTCTGGCATGGCTATAGGGATCATCAGGACTATCCCTATCCCGGTAGTCCTACCCATCTGGCAATCTGGAATTGCTGGGTATACTCTGGTCAGTCCCTTCAGAGTACAATTATCCAGTGTCCCCCTTTGGTTAGCCAACTGAGCTAAATGTGAACTGTCTATCCAATCGGGTACTTCCCCGCGTTGGATCTGGTCGAGATTGTGGCGGATCTGTCCCACCATCCACAGACCATAAGCGTGACAGAGTTGCCCCTGTCTTTGCTTTCCCTGTATCTTCCTGTTCTCTATCAATGAGGTGATTGATGGTTCTGGCGTGAGCTTCCAGGACTGAGATGCCATCCAGCTGGATTTTGGCACCCTCCTTTCCTAGGTTGGCTTGGTCTTCCTGGTTTTGCTCCACCCTCTCCAATAACCCCTTCATCACCCCTCTAAGCTGTTCCACCCTCTCATTTAATCCTTGCATGTCTATCGAGTTCACTACGGAGGTCCCTGTATTGAAAACGGTAGCAACATCATTGACTATTTCCCTCTTCATCCTGGGGGCTAACCCCTGTCCCCGGAACCTACTGGCACCCATTGCATCGGCAGCCTGCTGCATTACAACTTTACTTAATACATTGTACATCTTCCTTGACTGTTCTGTACAGTATTCCGGCATCTGGATGCCTGAAATATTGATCAGAACAGGCACAATTTCATGTTTAACATTATCATACAACAGTTCCCCCTCGTTGTACATTACAATCCCATTCTCTGGTCCCTTCGTAGTTATGGGGCAAGGCAGTTCCTCGGGCAATGTAGTGATTCTTATGGGGCGCGGTGTCGGAGGGGGTGAGAAACATACATACAATGATATTGCAGCCACCCCCGCCTCCTCGTAATACCCACACAGCCCCATTCCCTTCTTGCGGATGACTGATTGCTGGGATTGTCCCGGAGGCGTGCAAATTATGCCGAAAGTAAATTCATCAGGCCCTTTGACATCCCTCCGTTTAATGCATCTGCTCCTTATACCCGTGGAGCACTGTACACATACTCTTATTCTTATTAGGATTCTTATTAGGATTCACTTGTAACCATGCATTAAAATAAGTCCTGTCCTTGCTCCAGTCCTTGGCTGCTGGGATGCACATTCCGTCCGTTAAATTAAACAAGACTCCATAGTTCATGTAGTTGTTTATTTCCAGCGTGCTCTGCTGTCCGTCGGTGTTGCCCAGGGTACGTGCATGTCGCAGGGCTATCCATATTACGAGTAGCGCCTTTCGTATTCCCATTCCGGTAAGTATTATCTGTAATTTTAAACAGACGGCCTGGTCGTCACCAGGGGTTAAGTTTTTTGCTCTACGAGTGTCCCTGTCACCCTGCAAAATCAGAAACACAAGGTTATAATCGAACCATTTCGAGCTGAATCTGTAGGGCGTGCGCCCGTGTCTTTACCCACTTAAATATTACCCAAACTCCTATTATGACCAAGGCCAAAGCTATTCCTCCAAACATCGCTGTCTGCTTTACCGTTAGGTTGGGTTTGTGGACTACACCTACCCACCGTGGGGTACATTGGCTCTATTGCCAGAGGTGATGGTGCTATGGCTGCGCACTGCACTATCCGTCTAGTCCAGTTATCTCTTCCAGCCTGTTTATCTTAGCTTTTAACTCTTCAATTTGTTTTATTGAGTATCTATTTCTTTATTGTATCAGACAAGTATTATTACATAAGCTATTTCTGTTTTTATTTTTGTTTCCTCTGTTAGGTGAGTCTTTTTTTTCCTATTAAGAAATCCAAATTAATAATGTTCAGTATAAAACGGCTGTCAATGGAAAGGGTTAACACCTTTCCAGGTTTGTAAGAAGACCTGATGTCATTACGTGACTTCACGTAATCATCTGAAAAAAAGTCTTTGTGCCTTCAAAACTGGCTTCGAAATTAGGAATCCGTTAAAAACAGCATAAATCATTCGAGTAAACTCCAATGTTTTCTTAACTTCTAATTCAAGTACTTGCCAAATAATTTTTTTTTTATTGTTTTAAAACAAGACCACACATACAATAGCAATTTTGTTTACTGAAATTCAGTTCTGTTTTTTTTTCTCTCTTTCTCCTCGTTATCTTCAAAACCCTCCTGCTTGTTTAGACTGTTCGGGACTTTTTTTGATAAACACTGTCCATTTTGGAAATCTTTTCAAACTGCATTGAAACTTTTTCATAATTTAAAATTCGAATCCATGTAGAGTGTTTTTTACTTATTTCAATTTTTTTTTCTCCTTCTAATTAAACCAATATCTTTTTCACAGCAAACATCAACTAGTATTTAGTAAGTTATGTCTTTTTCCATTTCGTCCGTTACATCTTTTTTTTCTTTCTTCAAATTAGGTTTTGTATTTTACACGGAGGGTTCGTAACTCCATAGAGTTGTTAATTTAAAATCATTTGTTTACTTTGAAAGTGGCGTCTTTATCTTTTTTTTCATAACTGGAATGGAGTCCAGCTTTGAGAGTTTGAGTGCTGCCTTTCGTTATCTCAAAATGCTCCAGTTTCAAAGTCGTTACTAAAGCTTGCTGTTTTTAACATTTTCCAAAAGTTCCTTTTACACCTTCGCAGATAGCTCGCCACTTGCCCAGGAGTTTGACCTGATCAGATTTAATTTAATCTTTTTTTTTTTGAATCCACCTCAGTATTTTCTGTGCCTTCTCTGAATATCTCAAAATCCCAATTCAAACTTTGTAATTTCAATCTTTATTTAAAACTTTTTTTTTGCTAGAAGCTCTTTTTTTTTTTAAAGCATTCTTTATCTTATTCCGAGACTAAATTTATGTCTTTCAACCCAATCAATCATTGCATGTTTTCTTTCGGCAAGTAAGTGAGCGTGTTAAATAAATCTTTTGCTCAACAAACCTATCCTTTATTTGTTTATTTTCCTAGCTCCGTAACTTATCATCCGAATAAATCCACACCTGCGTTTCTAACTTAAATGTCTTAAAACTTCCCACATACAGGACAACACTACAAAGGGTTAAAAAAGACTTTCACTCTGTTTCTAAAATAAACAGACACTTGCATTCCTCTTCCAACCAGGCTTTTGGAACATGAAAACATAAAAAATTCATTCCGCAGTCAAAAATCACACAGGCACTTCTCATTTAATACACACGTTCACAAAAGTCTCTCTTCTTTCCTATTAATCTTTTTCTTTGGCCGGTTCTATTCCTCTTCCATATTTCACTTAAGACAATCACCGTCAGTTTTTTTTTTCTTTTTGACTTTCCGTTCCTTCTCCCACCATTCCCTTTGCTTTGCTGGTAGTTCCTGAGGATTCCACCCTGAGCTAATCATTTTTTTTTTTTCGATTAGCTTCTTTTATTTTTTCCGCCAGGTGGCGGGTAAGCGACCCTTCTGGTCCCCACTCGAGGTTACTTGCTTTCATGGCCATTCCTGGGTAGGACTAGTACCGTTAGGAATCTACTCTCAGAGGTCCGCTTTCTACCTAGCGTAACTTGTAGTAAACCGTCTCCTAGCTACTGTCAGGTCACAAGTTCTGCTGTTACACAAACTTACACAATTCTTAAAACGCGTTTAAGCAATTCCCGCAGTGCTCTACGTATCCTTAACGACTACCTACCACCGCTCAGCCCGTTGGTCCGACCCTGTTCACAGGTTTGGATTCCGTCAGCCGCTGTACACCGCTTGGTTCTACCCCAGGGTATTTCAAATTACACTACTGGGTCCGGAAGATGTCTCTCGGTATCACGATCCCACGGTCTAAGTGTGTTCCCTACGCCTACTTGGTTCCTGGCCGTCACGTGGGAAAAAAGTCCTCTTAATTCAGGCTCAGGCTAGGCGTTTGAGATATTAGACCGTCTCCTCGTGTCGATCAACCAGCTTCCACCTTCCGCACCCTTTATACTTAAAAATCGTTTTTTTTTATACTCACCCGGGTTTTTTCCAAGGGCGTCCAGCGACTCCGGGAAATCCCGTCGACTACGCCATTGTTAGCGTTAGTGTTTTCTCAGAAGAATCACTCAACACTCAGAGTCGGTTCCAACGCCTGGCGGCCTTTATTACGCTTAGCGGGGAGGAAAAACTCAGGACCGTATCCAGGTTTCTCTCCACCGAACTAAGGGTTACATGCACCTTTATGTGTTTCACAACAGTTACAAAACAGTTTACTACAGCTACACAGCCCATCACGGCTGGACACAAGCCAATCACAATGATTATAGATTACATATAGGTTCTTTTAACCCAATAGAATTCCCCTATTATCCCGGGAACCATATGTTCGGTTATTGTCAGCTTGGGCTGATCGATGACTTTATAGGTTCTCTCCCTAGTTCTTCCATCTGGGAGAAATAATTGGTTTATAACCTTGTTTACAGGAGATGGGTTCCCTCTTATCTTTCTTCTTGGGGAATTAATTGGTTTATGACCTTGTTCACAGGAGATGGTTTCCTTCTTATCTCTGTCTTCCCGCATCCCAGGCATTCCTATAATGGGCCTCACAGGGTTATTGCTTGGTCATTGAACGTTCAACATTTCACAGCTTGACTACCTGATTTCCCATCATGCCTGGGCAGCCATTTTATGTGTGGCCACTTTAAACTTATATGCGTTTAGATATATCTAGCAGGTGCCTAATGCCTAGTATTCTGGTATATTCTAAAGGTGCCTACCTCCTACAACATGGCACCTTGTCAAATGCTTTCTGGAAGTCCAAATACACCACATCCACTGGTTCCCCTTTATCCACACTGTTCGTTTTTCCTCAAAGAATTCCAGCAAATTTGTTGGCCTCACCAACACCCTATATAACTGTAACAAGACTTCCCTGCTTTTATACTCCATCCCCTTTGCGATAAAGCCAAGATTTAATTGGCCTTGCTGATCACTTGATGTACCTGCATACTAACCTTTTGTGTTTCATGCACCAGGACCTGCTGTACTGCAGCACTTTGTAATTTTTCTCCATTTAAATAACAACTTGCTTTTCGATTTTTTTCTGCCAAAATGCATAACCTCACATTTTCCAACATTATACTCCATCTGCTAAATTTTTGCCTACTCACTTAGCCTGTCTATGTCCTTTTGCAGGTTTTTGTGTCCTCCTCACACATTGCTTTTCCTCCCATCTTTGTATCGTCAGCAAACTTGGCTACGTTACACTCGGTCCCTTCTTCCAAGTTGTTAATATAGATTGTAATTTAATTGGAGTCCCAGCACTGATCCCTGCAGCATCCCACTAGTTACTGATTGCCAAACTGAGAATGAACAATTTATCCCAACTCTCTGCTTTCTCTTAGTTAGCCAATCCTCTATCCACGCTAATATATTACCCCCAACCCTGTGAACTTTTATCTTGTGCAGTAACCTTTTATGTGGCACCTTGTCAAATGCTTTCTGGAAGTCCAAATACACCACATCCACTGGTTCCCCTTTATCCACCCTGTTCGTTTTTCCTCAAAGAATTCCAGCAAATTTGTCAAACATGACTTCCACTTCATAAATCCATGCTGACTCTGCTTGACTCAATTATGCTTTTCCAAATGTTCTGCTTCTTTAATAATGGACTCCAACATTTTCCCTACCACACCAATGTTAGGCTAACTGGTCCAGCTTCCTGCTTTTTGTTTGCCTCCTTTTTTTAAATAGAGCTGTTACAATTTGCAGTTTTCCTATCTGCTGGGACCTCCCCAGAATCCAGGGAATTTTGCTGAATTACAACTAAAGCACCCAGTATCCCTGCCATTACTTCTCTTAAGCCCCTAGGATGCAAACGATCAGGTCCAGGGGATTTATCCGCTTTCAGTCCCATTATCTTACTGAGTACCACCTCCTTAGTGATTGTGATAAGTTCCTCATAGCATAACTTATTTGCTTTGGTATCTATACTGCTGTTCATAAAGCCAAGGCTCCATATGCGTTAACAGATTGATCAGCTGATCCTACCCACCCACCCAGATTTGTATACATACACATATTCCTGTATCCCCTTTGATTAGTACTATTTAGTTTAAAATGCCTCCCCTTTTTCTTCCTTCCAAAATGCATCACTTTACATTCTCTGCATTAAATTGTATCTGCCATTTCACCAGTCTATGACTTGAAGTCTGTTATTATCCTATTACTGTTAAATGATTCTCCTTTCTTTACCCACACTCGCTGACAAGTCACCATTTCTCCTGTGACGTTTTACAGCTAAGTTGTGTTGGGTGAGAGTTTGCGGGCTGTAAATGTTACCCCCCCTCCTCTTTCTCTCTCCCCACCCCCCCCTTTCTCTCTCCCCCCCCTCTTCCCCTCTCCTCTCTTTCCCCCCCCTCCTCTTTCTACCCCCCTCCTCTTTTTTCTAACCCCCCCTCCTCCTCTTCTCCCCCCCCCCTCTTTCTCCCCCCCCTCTCTTTCTCCCCCCTCCTCTTTCTACCCCCTTCCTCTTTCTCCCCCACCTCCTCCTCTTTTTTCTCCTCCCCCCCTCCTCCTCCTCCCCCCCCTCCTCTCCTCCCCCCCTCCTCCCCCTCCCTCCTCCTCCTCCTTCTCCCCCTCCCTCCCCTCCTCCTCTTTCCTCCCCCCCCTCTTCCTCTTTCTCTCTCCCCCTCCTCCTCCTCTTTCTACCCCCCCTTCCCTCCCTCCTCCTCCTCCTCCTCTTTCTCCCCCCCTCCTCCTCTCTCCCCCCCCTCCCTCCTCCTCCTCCTCCTTCCCCCCCTCCCAGCCCTCCTCTCTTTCTCCCCCCCTCTTCCTCTTTCTCCCCCCCCTCCTCCTCCTCTTTCTACCCCACCTCCCTCCCTCCTCCTCCTCCTCTTTCTTTCTCCCCCCCCTCCTCCTCTTCCCCCCCCCATCCTCTTTCTCCCCCCCTCCTCCTCCTCTTTCTACACCCCCCTCCTCCTCCTCTTTCTACCCCCCCCTCCTCTTTTTTCTACCCCCCCTCCTCCTCTTTCTCCCCCCCTCCTCCTCCTCTTTCTACCCCCCCTCCTTCTCTTTCTACCCCCCCTCCTCCTCTTTCTACCCCCCTCCTCCTCTTACCCCCCTCCTCCTCTTTCTACCCCCCCTCCTCCTCCTCTTTCTACCCCCCCCTCCTCCTCTTTTTTCGACCCCCCCTCCTCCTCTTTTTTCTACCCCCCTCCTCTTTCTCCCCCCCACTCCTCCCCTCTTTCTCCTCCCCCCCTCCTCCTCTTTCTCCTCCCCCCCTCCTCTCCTCCTCCTTCTCTCCCCCTCCTCCTTCTCCCCCCTCCTCCTTCTCCCCCCTCCTCCTCCTCCCCCCTCCTCCTCCTCTTTCTCCTTCCCCCCCTCCTCCCTCCTCTTTCTCCTCCCCCTCTCCTCCTCCTCTTTCTACCCCCCCCTCCTCCTCTTTCTACCCCCCCTCCTCCTCTCTTCTACCCCCCCTCCTCCTCTTTTTCTACCCCCCTCCTCCTCTTTTTTCTACCCCCCTCCTCTTTCTCCCCCCCACTCCCTCCTCCTCTTTCTCCTCCCCCCCCTCCTCCTCTTTCTCCTCCCCCCCTCCTCCTCCTCCTCCTTCTCCTCCCCCCTCCTCCTTCTCCCCCTCCTCCTTCTCCCCCCCTCCTCCTCCTCCCTCCTCCTCCTCTTCTCCTCCCCCCCTCCTCCTCCTCTTCTCCTCCCCCCCTCCTCCTCCTCCTCTCTCCCCCTCCTCCTCCTTCTCCCCCCTCCTCCTCCTCTTTCTCTCCCTCCCCTCCTCCTCTTTCTCCTCCCCCCCTCCTCTTTCTCCTCCTCCTCTTTCTCCTCCCCCCCTCCTCCTCTTTCTCCCTCCCCCCTCCTCCTCTTTCTCCTCCCCCCCCCTCCTCCTTCTCCTCCCCCCTCTCCTCCTCTTTCTTCCTCCCCCTCCTCCTTCTCCCCCCTCCTCCTTCTCCCCCCCTCCTCCTCCTCCCTCCTCC